>NC_069500.1:564732032-564909532 GCF_027579735.1 Bombina bombina | reverse complement strand
TGTGGAATGAAGAACCTGGTCACCAGGAGGCGGCAAAGACACCCCAGCCAAAGGCTTAAATACCCTCCCCCACTCCCCTATCCCCCCAGTCATTCTGCCAAGAAAACAAGGAACAGTAGGAGAATCAGGGTATGACAAAGGTGCCCAAAAGAATATTAAATTTAGGTCCGCCCCCCCCGGAGAAATGTGCCGGGAGCAGTGGACTCTCCTCCCACAGATGGAAATGAAATCATCATGTAGCATAATTTATGTTTTCTCCATCTTAAATGGAAGAGAGTCCACTGCTTCATTCATTACTTGTGGGAATACCCATGCTCTAGAGGACACTGAGATGAACAAAAATGGAGGGTTAAAAGGAGGCAGACCCTATACTGAGGGCACCACAGCCTCCCAAAAACTGCTTCCGCCGAAGCCAAAAACATCAAATTTATAAAATGTTGCAAAAAGTATGTAAAGAGGACCAAGTAGTCGCCTTAAAAATCTGCTCCATAGAAGCCTCGTTCTTAAAGGCCCAAGAAGAGGCCACAGCTCTAGTTGAATGAGCCGTAATCCTCAGAGGAGGCTTATGTCCCGCTGTCTCAATGTGAAACAGAGGACACTCCTTAGCCAAAAAGATAAGGAAGTCGAAGAGGCCCCTCTGACCCCCACGCTTCCCGGAAAGAGAACAAACAGAGAAAGGGTTTGTCCCCCCCCCTTCAAATTCCTACGTGGCCTGAAGATAGGATTTTCAAGGCACACACCCACATACAGAATTACGTTGAAGGAACCACAATCTCTTGATTGATGTTGCTAATTAACACAACCTTAGGAAGAAAACCTAACATGGTTCGTACAAGCCTTATAAAGCATAGAAGCCAGAAAAGGAGGGACGCATTGCAAGGCAGTAATCACAGATACTCTTCACGCAGAAGCAATAGCCCGTAAGAAAAGGAAACTTCCAAAACAATATTTAATGTCTACTGCATGCATAGGTCCACACTGAGCCCCGTGCAAAACCTAAAGAACAAGATTTAAACTCCAAGGAGGAGCAACAGATCTAAACACAGGTCTGATCCTAGCAGAGCCTTAACAAGTGACTGGGTCATCTTGGAGGTGTGTTTGGGGTTGTTATGTTGGAATATGCCCTGCGGCCCTAGTCTCCCAAGGGAGGGCATCATGCTCTGCTGCAGTAACACAGACAGGGCCGAAATCTGTCCCCTCAAGGACTTGCAGAAAAGCCCTTCTCCAGTTCATCCTAGAGAACAGAATAAGTAGGTCCATCACACCTTTGTGACAAACAACTAGCTACAAGCTTGAATGAGTGTAAAAATAACACTCTAAGAAAACCCTCGCCTTGGCTAGGACTAAGTGTTCAATCTCACGCAGTCAGCCCTCAAAGATCTAGACATAGATTAAGAGACCTTGGTCAGCAGATCCCTGCGAAAGGTAACTTTCCACGGAGGGGATAACTACATCCCCACTAGTCTGCAAAACATATCCTTTGCGGCCAAGACGGAGCAATCAGTATCACTGACGCCTGCTTGATTCGAGCCACTATACTAGGAAGTAGTGGTAACGGCCGTAAAAGATCAATTAAATTAAACCTCCAAGGCCCCACTAACGCATCTGTTAGCTCCGCCTGAGGATCCCTGTACCTTGACCCATATCTGGGTAACTTGGTAATGAGACGTCATAAGGATCTTCCTCTTGCAAATTTCCGCAAAAACTCGGGATGTAGAGACCAATCCCCCGGATTTAAGTATTGTCTGCTGAGGAAATCCGCTTCCCAGTTGTCCACACCCGGAATGTTGATCACTGACAGCGAATAAATGTGGGTCTCCGCCCACTCCAGAATCCAAGATACTTTCCTCATAGCTAGGGAGCTTCTCGTTCCCCCCCGATGGTTGATGTAAGCCGCCGAGGATATATTGTCTGATTGGAATCTGATAAACTAAGACTAACCCAGCAGAGGCCCAAGCCTTCAGAGCATTGTAAATTGCCCCGAAGATCCAAAATGCTATTGGGAAGGAGATTTCCTCCTGAGACCATAGGCCCTGTGCCTTCCTGGCACCCCAAACAGCTCCCCATCCTGACAGACAATCACCTAGGATGGTCTTGAGACTGACATCCCTTGGGACAAGTGATCCGGACAAAAACACCAAGAGAGCGATTTTCTCGATCCGGTTGGCCAGAGAAAATCTGTTGAGACAGATCCGAAATGATCGCCATTACATCTGCTTCAGCATGCACAGTTGCAAACAGTCTGAGGTGAAACCTGGCAAAGGAATTATGTCCATGCTGGACACCATGAGACCAATCACCCTCCTTACACCGAGGGCACTATGGGCCTTTAAAGGGACAGTAAACACCCAGATTTGATTGTTGTTTTAAAAAGGTAGATAATCCCTTTATTACCCATTCCCCAATTTTGCATAACCAACACTTTTATAATAATATACTTTTTACCTCTGTGATTACCTTGTATATATGAATCTGCAAACTGCCCACTTATTCAGTTCTTTTGACAGACTTGCATTTTTAGCAATCAGTGCTGACTCCTAGGAGCTTCACGTGCCTGAGCTCTATGTTATCTATATGAACACATGAACTAACGCCTCTAGTGGTGAAAAACTGTCAAATGCTTTCAAATTAGAGGCAGTCTTCAAGGTCTAAGAAATTAGCACTGAACCTCCTAGATTTAGCTTTCAACTAAGAATAACCAAAAGAACAAAGCAAAATTGGTAATAAAAGTAAAATGGAAAGTTATTTAAAATGACATGCCCTATTTAAATCCATGAAGATTTTTTTTTAACCTCTTACTGTCCCTTTAAGGAGGTCTGGAGGGCAAGACATGTCGAAACTAGCCTGCAACATCTCTGGTCTGTTAGAAATATTCTCATGTCTATGGAGACTATTATAGTAACAGAGAATTTTACCCTGGTACTTGATACAGGAGAAATCTCTCTAGATTTAATCTTCCCTCCATGGGATCAAAGAAGACAGAGGAAAGATTTCGAATGGTCCACTCTCTGAAAAAACTTCTTGGAGAATGCTGGTTGGCCCGGGAATCAAACCCGGGTCAACTACTTGGAAGGCAGCTATGCTTACCACTATACCAGCTAGACAAACAGAAGATCCAATAAACTGAAGTGCTGGGTCCCCGGAACGCAAACCCCATAGGAACTGAAGTGGTCTTTGAGGATTGGTACGTGAAGAGAGCATCCTTCAGATCCATCGTGGTCATGAACGGCCTTTCTCGAACAAGGGGAAGAATGGACCCATTGTCTCCCTCTTGAACGAGGGGACATTTAAAAACTTGTTTAAGCACTACAGGTCCAAATCGGATGGAAAGATCCCTCCTTCTTTGGAACCGAAAAAAGGTTTAAATAGTATCCCAAACCTCTCACTGCGATAGGCACCGGGACAATAACTCCTAAGAGGACAGATGCAGTACGCACCCCAGAAAGGCTTCCCTCCTTTCTGGTCAGGAAGACAGTAGAGAGAGAGGAGGAACTGCCCTTGGGTGGCTGAGACTTGAAACATATCTTGAAATCCTACGCTATAACCTCCAGGACCCATGGATCCTGCACGTCCCTGAACCAAGCGACTGAAAAGAGCGACAGTCTGCCTTCTACATGATCCAGAAGAGGACCTGGGACCGCCCATTCATGAAAGACTTGGACTCGGCGGACTTCTTGCTCTGCTTGGATTTATTCCAGGACTGAGCCGGCTTCCAAGAGCTCTTGGTTTTCTCAAGCTTAGCGGAGGACTGCTGACATGGGCTTTATCAAAACGAAAAGAACGAAAATTGTTCCTTAGACTCGTTCATATTCTCTCGCGGTAGAAGGGCACCCCTGTAACCGTGGAGATAATGGAGTCCAGGCAATCTAACAGGAGCAGGGAAGGATAAGGTACCACCCTGTCATCAAACTCTATCCAATTTAGGAATCAAAAGTTTCCTCAGGCAATTTGGCCTCTGGAACCACTGAATTCGCCAAAAAAAAAGAAAAGAAAGAAAGAAGAAAGCGCAAATTCCTAAAACTAAAGTCTGGTTCCTCCACAGCCGGAGGTTTAGAGGCAGCAGACTCCGACCCAAAATGTTCATACTCTGAATTTCCAGAAAGAACTTTATCCTCTGATAACTCTATAGGCTAAATTCAATAAATATTCTGATGTACTCTGGGAAGGAGTGCAATATTTAATCTTTCGCTTGCGCTTAGCAGGGCACGATAAAGCATTAAAGGATGCTGTCAGGGTTCAGCCTGGAAATGAACCTGGGACCTGTCTATTTCTGCAGCTGTTATTTCCCAGCCTGTTTTACCACTATGCCACCAGATGGCTTGATCACAGGAAAAAAATATTGTGTTTTTCTGTTTGCTGCAACTTTGGCTCTCTGGCTCCACCTGCTTGCCAGCTGAAACAAATCATTTAATCAGCAGCCTGCTTTATCTGGGAGGTTTGCTTGCAATTCTGTGCTTTCACATTGTTTCAGAGTATAACTCTCACGCTCTGCCCCTGTATCATGTGTAAAATACAGATTTGTTGGATTTCCTGGTTCCTGATTTCTGCTTCAATTACAGACTACTCTTCTTGATAATCCCTTGGCGCTGTGTTTCATTTTTGGGACTGATTTCCTGGCAATTGATCTTGCCTAAAACTCACTTTCCTAAGGACTGACTCAGGTACTTTTGCTTGCTTGTTTCCGGATACTACAAAGTTTAAATTGCAGTCTATGCAAATATCCTGTTTGTTTCTACAAAGTTCCAAATTGCAGTCTATGCAAATATGCTGTTTGTTTCTACAGAGTTCCAATTTGCAGTTTATGCAAGTATCCTCTTTGTTTCTACAAAGTTCCAGTTTGCAGTTTATGCAAGTTTCCTTAAAGTACCAGTTTGCAGTTTATACAAGTTTCTAGTTTGTTACAACTGTGTCCAGTCTACAGCATATGCAAGTATCCTTTTTGTTATTACAATGCTCTGCATTCCTGCGTGTTATTACACAGTTCTAGTCTTCAGCATATGCAAGTATCCGGTCTGTTATACAAGCTCTGCTTTCCTGCCTGATACTACACAGTTCCAGTTCTACAGCATATGAAAGTATCCTGCTTGTTATTACAAAGCTCTGCTTTCCTGAGTGTTATTACACAGTTCCAGTCTACAGCATATGCAAAACAGAATTTATGTTTACCTGATAAATTACTTTCTCCAACGGTGTGTCCGGTCCACGGCGTCATCCTTACTTGTGGGATATTCTCTTCCCCAACAGGAAATGGCAAAGAGCCCAGCAAAGCTGGTCACATGATCCCTCCTAGGCTCCGCCTTCCCCAGTCATTCGACCGACGTAAAGGAGGAATATTTGCATAGGAGAAATCATATGATACGTGGTGACTGTAGTTAAAGAAAATAAATTATCAGACCTGATTAAAAAACCAGGGCGGGCCGTGGACCGGACACACCCTTGGGGAAAGTAAATTATAAGGTAAACATAAAATATGTTTTATCCAACATAGGTGTGTGCGGTCCACGGCGTCATCCTTACTTGTGGGAACCAATACCAAAGCTTTAGGACACGGATGAAGGGAGGGAGGCAAATCAGGTCACCTAGATGGAAGGCACCACGGCTTGCAAAACCTTTCTCCCAAAAATAGCCTCAGAAGAAGCAAAAGTATCAAATTTGTAAAATTTAGTAAAAGTGTGCAGTGAAGACCAAGTCGCTGCCTTACATATCTGATCAACAGAAGCCTCGTTCTTGAAGGCCCATGTGGAAGCCACAGCCCTAGTGGAATGAGCTGTGATTCTTTCAGGAGGCTGCTCGTCCGGCAGTCTCGTAAGCCAATCTGATGATGCTTTTAATCCAAAAAGAGAGAGAGGTAGAAGTTGCTTTTTGACCTCTCCTTTTACCAGAATAAACAACAAACAAGGAAGATGTTTGTCTAAAATCCTTTGTAGCATCTAAATAGAATTTTAGAGCACGAACTACATCCAAATTGTGCAACAAACGTTCCTTCTTTGAAACTGGATTCGGACACAAAGAAGGCACGACTATCTCCTGGTTAATGTTTTTGTTAGAAACAACTTTCGGAAGAAAACCAGGTTTAGTACGCAAAACCACCTTATCTGCATGGAACACCAGATAAGGAGGAGAACACTGCAGAGCAGATAATTCTGAAACTCTTCTAGCAGAAGAAATTGCAACCAAAAACAAAACTTTCCAAGATAATAACTTAATATCAACGGAATGTAAGGGTTCAAACGGAACCCCCTGAAGAACTGAAAGAACTAAATTGAGACTCCAAGGAGGAGTCAAAGGTTTGTAAACAGGCTTGATTCTAACCAGAGCCTGAACAAAGGCTTGAACATCTGGCACAGCTGCCAGCTTTTTGTGAAGTAACACAGACAAGGCAGAAATCTGTCCCTTCAAAGAACTTGCAGATAATCCTTTCTCCAAACCTTCTTGAAGAAAGGATAGAATCTTAGGAATTTTTACCTTGTCCCAAGGGAATCCTTTAGATTCACACCAACAGATATATTTTTTCCATATTTTGTGGTAGATTTTTCTAGTTACAGGCTTTCTGGCCTGAACAAGAGTATCAATGACAGAATCTGAGAACCCTCGCTTTGATAAGATCAAGCGTTCAATCTCCAAGCAGTCAGTTGGAGTGAGACCAGATTCGGATGTTCGAACGGACCTTGAACAAGAAGGTCTCGTCTCAAAGGTAGCTTCCATGGTGGAGCCGATGACATATTCACCCAGGTCTGCATACCAAGTCCTGCGTGGCCACGCAGGAGCTATCAAGATCACCGATGCCCTCTCCTGATTGATCCTGGCTACCAGCCTGGGGATGAGAGGAAACGGCGGGAAATACATAAGCTAGTTTGAAGGTCCAAGGTGCTACTAGTGCATCTACTAGAGTCGCCTTGGGATCCCTGGATCTGGACCCGTAGCAAGGAACCTTGAAGTTCTGACGAGAGGCCATCAGATCCATGTCTGGAATGCCCCACAATTGAGTAATTTGGGCAAAGATTTCCGGATGGAGTTCCCACTCCCCCGGATGAAATGTCTGACGACTCAGAAAATCCGCTTCCCAATTTTCCACTCCTGGGATGTGGATTGCAGACAAGTGGCAGGAGTGAGTCTCCGCCCATTGAATGATTTTGGTCACTTCTTCCATCGCCAGGGAACTCCTTGTTCCCCCCTGATGGTTGATGTACGCAAACAGTCGTCATGTCGTCTGATTGAAACCGTATGAACTTGGCCTTTGCTAGCTGAGGCCAAGCCTAGAGAGCATTGAATATCGCTCTCAGTTCCAGAATATTTATCGGGAGAAGAGATTCTTCCCGAGACCAAAGACCCTGAGCTTTCAGGGGTCCCCAGACCGCGCCCCAGCCCACCAGACTGGCGTCGGTCGTGACAATGACCCACTCTGGTCTGCGGAAGCTCATCCCCTGTGACAGGTTGTCCAGGGACAGCCACCAACGGAGTGAATCTCTGGTCCTCTGATCTACTTGTATCGTCGGAGACAAGTCTGTATAGTCCCCATTCCACTGACTGAGCATGCACAGTTGTAATGGTCTTAGATGAATTCGCGCAAAAGGAACTATGTCCATTGCCGCTACCATCAAACCTATTACTTCCATGCACTGCGCTATGGAAGGAAGAGGAACAGAATGAAGTATTTGACAAGAGTTTAGAAGTTTTGATTTTCTGGCCTCTGTCAGAAAAATCCTCATTTCTAAGGAGTCTATTATTGTTCCCAAGAAGGGAACCCTTGTTGACGGAGATAGAGAACTTTTTTCTACGTTCACTTTCCACCCGTGAGATCTGAGAAAGGCCAGGACAATGTCCGTGTGAGCCTTTGCTTGTGGAAGGGACGACGCTTGAATCAGTATGTCGTCCAAGTAAGGTACTACTGCAATGCCCCTTGGTCTTAGCACCCGCTAGAAGGGACCCTAGTACCTTTGTGAAAATTCTTGGAGCAGTGGCTAATCCGAACGGAAGTGCCACAAACTGGTAATGCTTGTCCAGAAAATGCGAACCTTAGGAACCGATGATGTTCCTTGTGGATAGGAATATGTAGATACGCATCCTTTAAATCCACCGTGGTCATGAATTGACCTTCCTGGATGGAAGGAAGAATTGTTCGAATGGTTTCCATTTTGAACGATGGGACCTTGAGAAACTTGTTTAGGATCTTGAGATCTAAGATTGGTCTGAATGTTCCCTCTTTTTTGGGAACTACGAACAGATTGGAGTAGAACCCCATCCTTGTTCTCCTAATGGAACAGGATGAATCACTCCCATTTTTAACAGGTCTTCTACACAATGTAAGAATGCCTGTTTTTTTATGTGTCTGAAGACAATTGAGACCTGTGGAACCTCCCCCTTGGGGGAAGCCCCTTGAATTCCAGAAGATAACCTTGGGAGACTATTTCTAGCGCCCAAGGATCCAGAACATCTCTTGCCCAAGCCTGAGCGAAGAGAGAGAGGTCTGCCCCCCACCAGATCCGGTCCGGATCGGGGGCCAACATCTCATGCTGTCTTGGTAGCAGTGGCAGGTTTCTTGGCCTGCTTACCTTTGTTCCAGCCTTGCATTGGCCTCCAGGCTGGCTTGGCTTGAGAAGTATTACCCTCTTGCTTAGAGGACGTAGCACCTTGGGGCTGGTCCGTTTCTGCGAAAGGGACGAAAATTAGGTTTATTTTTGGCTTGAAAGACCTATCCTGAGGAAGGGCGTGGCCCTTGCCCCCAGTGATATCAGAAATAATCTCTTTCAAGTCAGGGCCAAACAGCGTTTTCCCCTTGAAAGGAATGTTAAGCAATTTGTTCTTGGAAGACGCATCCGCTGACCAAGATTTTAGCCAAAGCGCTCTGCGCGCCACAATAGCAAACCCAGAATTTTTCGCCGCTAATCTAGCCAATTGCAAAGTGGCGTCTAGGGTGAAAGAGTTAGCCAATTTGAGAGCATGAATTCTGTCCATAATCTCCTCATAAAGAAGAATCTTTATTGAGCGCCTTTTCTAGTTCATCGAACCAGAAACACGCTGCTGTAGTGACAGGAACAATGCATGAAATTGGTTGTAGAAGGTAACCTTGCTGAACAAACATCTTTTTAAGCAAACCCTCTAATTTTTTATCCATAGGATCTTTGAAAGCATAACTATCTTCTATGGGTATAGTGGTGCGTTTGTTTAGAGTAGAAACCGCCCCCTCGACCTTGGGGACTGTCTGCCATAAGTCCTTTCTGGGGTCGACCATAGGAAACAATTTCTTAAATATAGGGGGAGGGACGAAAGGTATGCCGGGCCTTTCCCATTCTTTTATTTACAATGTCCGCCACCCGCTTGGGTATAGGAAAAGCTTCGGGGGGCCCCGGACCTCTAGGAACTTGTCCATTTTACATAATTTCTCTGGAATGACCAAATTCTCACAATCATCCAGAGTAGATAACACCTCCTTAAGCAGAGCGCGGAGATGTTCCAATTTAAATTTAAATGTAAATCACATCAGGTTCAGCTTGTTGAGAAATTTTCCCTGAATCTGAAATTTCTCCCTCAGACAAAACCTCCCTGGCCCCCCTCAGACTGGTGTAGGGGCACTTCAGAACCAATATCATCAGCGTCCTCATGCTCTTCAGTATTTTCTAAAACAGAGCAGTCGCGCTTTCGCTGATAAGTGGGCATTTTGGCTAAATGTTTTTTGATAGAATTATCCATTACAGCCGTTAATTGTTGCATAGTAAGGAGTATTGGCGCGCTAGATGTACTAGGGGCCTCCTGTGTGGGCAAGACTGGTGTAGACAGAAGGAGGGGATGATGCAGTACCATGCTTACTCCCCCTCACTTGAGGAATCATCTTGGGCATCATTTTCTCTAAATTTTGTGTCACATAAATCACATCTATTTAAATGAGAAGGAACCTTGGCTTCCCCACATACAGAACACAGTCTATCTGGTAGTTCAGACATGTTAAACAGGCATAAACTTGATAACAAAGTACAAAAAACGTTTTAAAATAAAACCGTTACTGTCACTTTAAATTTTAAACTGAACACACTTTATTACTGCAAATGTCGAAAAAGTATGAAGAATTGTTCAAAATTCACCAAAATTTCACCCACAGTGTCTTAAAGTCCTTAAAAGTATTGCACACCAAATTTGAAGCTTTAACCCTTAAATAACGGAACCGGAGCCGTTTTTATATTTAACCCCTTTACAGTCCCTGGTATCTGCTTTGCTGAGACCCAACCAAGCCCAAAGGGGAATACGATACCAAATGACGCCTTCAGAAAGTCTTTTCTATGTATCAGAGCTCCTCACACATGCATCTGCATGTCATGCTTCCCAAAAACAAGTGCGCAATAGAGGCGCGAAAATGAGGCTCTGCCTATGATTAGGGAAAGCCCCTAGAGAATAAGGTGTCCAATACAGTGCCCTGCGGTTATTTTAACATAAATCCCAAGAATAAACATAATCCTCAAAGCTATGAAAGTATAAAACAGAATTTATGTTTTACCTGATAAATTACTTTCTCCAACGGTGTGTCGGTCCACCGGCGTCATCCTTACTTGTGGGATATTCTCTTCCCCAACAGGAAATGGCAAAGAGCCCAGCAAGCTGGTCACATGATCCCTCCTAGGCTCCGCCTACCCCAGTCATTCGACCGCGTTAAGGAGGAATATTTGCATAGGAGAAACCATATTGGTATCGTGGTGACTGTAGTTAAAGAAATAAATTATCAGACCTGATAAAAAAACCAGGGCGGGCCGTGGACCGGACACACGTTGGAGAAAGTAATTTATCAGGTAAACATAAATTCTGTTTTCTCCAACATAGGTGTGTCCGGTCCACGGCGTCATCCTTACTTGTGGGAACCAATACCAAAGCTTTAGGACACGGATGAAGGGAGGGAGCAAATCAGGTCACCTAAATGGAAGGCACCACGGCTTGCAAAACCTTTCTCCCAAAAATAGCCTCAGAAGAAGCAAAAGTATCAAACTTGTAAAATTTGGTAAAAGTGTGCAGTGAAGACCAAGTCGCTGCCCTACATATCATATCAACAGAAGCCTCGTTCTTGAAGGCCCATGTGGAAGCCACAGCCCCTAGTGGAATGAGCTGTGATTCTTTCGGGAGGCTGCCGTCGGCAGTCTCGTAAGCCAATCTGATGATGCTTTTAATCCAAAAAGAGAGAGAGGTAGAAGTTGCTTTTTGACCTCTCCTTTTACCGGAATAAACAACAAACAAGGAAGATGTTTGTCTAAAATCCTTTGTAGCATCTAAATAGAATTTTAGAGCGCGAACAACATCCAAATTGTGCAACAAACGTTCCTTCTTTGAAACTGGTTTCGGACACAGAGAAGGTACGATAATCTCCTGGTTAATGTTTTTGTTAGAAACAACTTTTGGAAGAAAAACCAGGTTTAGTACGTAAAACCACCTTATCTGCATGGAACACCAGATAAGGAGGAGAACACTGCAGAGCAGATAATTCTGAAAACTCTTCTGCAGAAGGAAATTGCAACTAAAAACAAAAACTTTCCAAGATAATAATTAATATCAACGGAATGCAAGGGTTCAAACGGAACCCCCTGAAGAACTGAAAGAACTAAAATTGAGACTCCAAGGAGGAGTCAAAGGTTTGTAAACAGGCTTAATTCTAACCAGAGCCTGAACAAAGGCTTGAACATCTGGCACAGCGGCAGCTTTTTGTGAAGTAACACAGACAAGGCAGAAATCTGTCCTTCAGGGAACTTGCAGATAATCCTTTTTCCAATCCTTCTTGAAGGAAGGATAGAATCCTAGGAATCTTAACCTTGTCCCAAGGGAATCCTTTAGATTCACACCAACAGATATATTTTTTCCAAATTTTGTGGTAAATCTTTCTAGTTACAGGCTTTCTGGCCTGAACAAGAGTATCGATAACAGAATCTGAGAACCCTCGCTTCGATAAGATCAGGCGTTCAATCTCCAAGCAGTCAGCTGGAGTGAAACCAGATTCGGATGTTCGAACGGACCCTGAACAAGAAGGTCTCGTCTCAAAGGTAGCTTCCAAGGTGGAGCGATGACATATTCACCAGATCTGCATACCAAGTCCTGCGTGGCCACGCAGGAGCTATCAAGATCACCGACGCCCCTTTCCTGATTGATCCTGGCTACCAGCCTGGGGATGAGAGGAAACGGCGGGAACACATAAGCTAGTTTGAAGGGTCCAAGGTGCTACTAGTGCATCCACCTAGAGCCGCCTTGGGATCCCTGGATCTGGACCCGTAGCAAGGAACTTTGAAGTTCTGACGAGAGGGCCATCAGATCCATGTCTGGAATGCCCCACAGCTGAGTGACTTGGGCAAAGATTTCCGGATGGAGTTCCCACTCCCCCGGAAGCAATGTCTGACGACTCAGAAAATCCGCTTCCCCCAATTTTCCACTCCTGGGATGTGGATAGCAGACAGGTGGCAGGAGTGAGACTCCGCCCATAGAATGATTTTGGTCACTTCTTCCATCGCAGGGAACTCCTTGTTCCCCCCTGATGGTTGATGTACGCAACAGTTGTCATGTTGTCTGATTGAAACCGTATGAACTTGGCCCTCGCTAGCTGAGGCCAAGCCTTGAGAGCATTGAATATCGCTCTCAGTTCCAGAATAATTTATCGGTAGAAGAGATTCTTCCCGAGACCAAAGACCCCTGAGCTTTCAGGGATCCCCAGACAGCGCCCCAGCCCATCAGACTGGCGTCGGTCGTGACAATGACCCACTCTGGTCTGCGGAATGTCATCCCTCGTGACAGGTTGTCCAGGGACAGCCCACCAATGGAGTGAGTCTCTGGTCCTCTGATTTACTTGTATCTTCGGAGACAAGTCTGTATAGTCCCCATTCCACTGACTGAGCATGACAGTTGTAATGGTCTTAGATGAATGCGCGCAAAAGGAACTATGTCCATTGCCGCTACATCAACCCGATCACTTTCCATGCACTGAGCTATGGAAGGAAGAGGAACGGAATGAAGTATCCGACAAGAGTCTAGAAGTTTTGTTTTTCTGGCCTCTGTCAGAAAAATCCTCATTTCTAAGGAGTCTATTATTGTTCCCAAGAAGGGAACCCTTGTTGACGGAGATAGAGAACTCTTTTCCACGCTCACCTTTCCATCCGTGAGATCTGAGAAAGGCCAGGACTATGTCCGTGTGAGCCTTTGCTTGAGGAAGGGACGACGCTTGAATCAGAATGTCGTCCAAGTAAGGTACTACAGCAATGCCCCCTTGGTCTTAGCACAGCTAGAAGGGACCCTAGTACCTTTGTGAAAATCCTTGAGCAGTGGCTAATCCGAAAGGAAGCGCCACGAACTGGTAATGTTTGTCAGGAATGCGAACCTCAGGAACCGAAGATGCTCCTTGTGGATAGGAATATGTAGAAACGCATCCTTTAAATCCACCGTGGTCATGAATTGACCTTCCTGGATGGAAGGAAGAATAGTTCGAATGGTTCTCATCTTGAACGATGGAACCTTGAGAAACCTTGTTTAAGATCTTGAGATCTAAGATTGGTCTGAACGTTCCACTCTTTTTTGGGAACTATTAAACAGATTGGAGTAGAACCCCATCCCTTGTTCTCTTAATGGAACAGGATGAATCACTCCCATTTTTAACAGGTCTTCTACACAATGTAAGAATGCCTGTCTTTTTATGTGGTCTGAAGACAACTGAGACCTGTGGAACCTCCCCCTTGGGGGAAGCCCCTTGAATTCCAGAAGATAACCTTGGGGAGACTATTTCTAGCGCCCAAGGATCCAGAACATCTCTTGCCCAAGCCTGAGCGAAGAGAGAGAGTCTGCCCCCCACCAGATCCGGTCCGGATCGGGGGCCAACATTTCATGCTGTCTTGGTAGCAGTGGCAGGTTTCTTGGCCTGCTTTCCCTTGTTCCAGCCTTGCATTGGTCTCCAAGCTGGCTTGGCTTGAGAAGTTTTACCCTCTTGCTTAGAGGACGTAGCACTTTGGGCTGGTCCGTTTCTACGAAAGGGACGAAAATTAGGTTTATTTTTTGCCTTGAAAGGCCGATCCTGAGAAGGGCGTGGCCCTTACCCACCAGTGATATCAGAGATAATCTCTTTCAAGTCAGGGCCAAACAGCGTTTTCCATTGAAAGGAATGTGAAGTAGCTTGTTCTTGGAAGGACGCATCAAGCCGACCAAGATTTATCACCAAAGCGCTCTGCGCGCCACAATAGCAAACCCAGAATTCTTAGCCGCTAACCTAGCCAATTGCAAAGCTGGCGTCTAGGGTGAAAGAATTAGCAAATTTGGGAGCATTGATTCTGTCCATAATCTCCTCATAAGGAGGAGAATCACTATCGACCGCCTTTATCAGCTCATCGAACCAGAAACATGCAGGCTGCTAGCGACAAGGACAATGCATGAAATGGTTGTAGAAGGAACCCTGCTGAACAAACATCTTTTTAAGCAAACCTTCTAATTTTTTATCCATAGGATCTTTGAAAGCACAACTATCCTCTATGGGTATAGTGGTGCGTTTGTTTAAAGTGGAAACCGCTCCCTCGACCTTGGGGACTGTCTGCCATAAGTCCTTTCTGGGGTCGACCATAGGAAACAATTTTTTTAAATATGGGGGGAGGGACGAAAGGAATACCGGGCCTTTCCCATTCTTTATTAACAATGTCCGCCACCCGCCTTGGGTATAGGAAAAGCTTCTGGGAGCCCCGGCACACTCTAAGAACTTGTCCATTTTACATAGTTTCTCTGGGATGACCAACTTGTCACAATCATCCAGAGTGGATAATACCTCCTTAAGCAGAATGCGGAGATGTTCCAACTTAAATTTAAATGCAATCACATCAGGTTCAGCCTTGTTGAGAAATGTTCCCTGAATCAGTAATTTCCTCCCTCAGACAAAACCTCCCTGGCCCCATCAGACTGGGTTAGGGCCCTTCAGAAATATTATTATCAGCGTCGTCATGCTCTTCAGTATCTAAAACAGAGCAGTCGCGCTTACGCTGATAAGTGTTCATTTTGGCTAAAAATGTTTTTGACAGAATTATCCATTACAGCCGTTAATCTGTTGCATAGTAAGGAGTATTGGCGCGCTAGATGTACTAGGGGCCTCCTGAGTGGGCAAGACTCGTGTAGACGAAGGAGGGAATGATGCAGTACCATGCTTACTCCCCTCACTTGAGGAATCATCCTGGGCATCATTGTCATTGTCACATAAATCACATTTATTTAAATGAATAGGAATTCTGGCTTCCCCACATTCAGAACACAGTCTATCTGGTAGTTCAGACATGTTAAACAGGCATAAACTTGATAACAAAGTACAAAAACGTTTTAAAATAAACCCGTTACTGTCACTTTAAATTTTAAACTGAACACACTTTATTACTGCAATTGCGAAAAAACATGAAGGAATTGTTCAAAATTCACCAAATTTTCACCACAGTGTCTTAAAGCCTAAAAGTATTGCACACCAAATTTGGAAGCTTTAACCCTTAAAATAACGGAACCGGAGCCGTTTTGAACTTTAACCCCCTTTACAGTCCCTGGTATCTGCTTTGCTGAGACCCAACCAAGCCCCAAGGGGAATACGATACCAAATGACGCCTTCAGAAAGTCTTTTCTAAGTATCAGAGCTCCTCTCACATGCGACTGCATGCCATGCCCTCTCAAAAACAAGTGCGCCAACACCGGCGCGAAAATGAGGCTCTGCCTATGCTTTGGGAAAGCCCCTAAAGAATAAGGTGTCTAAAACAGTGCCTGCCGATATTATTATATCAAAATACCCAGATAAAATGATTCCTCAAGGCTAAATATGTGTTAATAATGAATCGATTTAGCCCAGTAAAAGTCTACAGTCTTAATAAGCCCTTTTTGAAGCCCTTATTTACGGTCGTAATAAACATGGCTTACCGGATCCCATAGGGAAAATGACAGCTTCCAGCATTACATCGTCTTGTTAGAATGTGTCATACCCTCAAGCAGCAAGAGACTGCTCACTGTTCCCCACAACTGAAGTTAATTGCTCTCAACAGTCCTGTGTGGAACAGCCATGGATTTTAGTGACGGTTGCTAAAATCATTTTCCTCATACAAACAGAAATCTTCATCTCTTTTCTGTTTCTGAGTAAATAGTACATACCAGCACTATTTCAAAATAACAAACTCTTGATTGAATAATAAAAAACTACAGTTAAACACTAAAAAACTCTAAGCCATCTCCGTGGAGATGTTGCCTGTACAACGGCAAAGAGAATGACTGGGGTAGGCGGAGCCTAGGAGGGATCATGTGACCAGCTTTGCTGGGCTCTTTGCCATTTCCCTGTTGGAGGGAAGAGAATATCCCACAAGTAAGGATGACGCCGTGGACGGACACACCTATGATGGAGAAAATGCTTATATATCAATGTTTTGGCCCAGAAAAATGTCTACAGTCTTAAAGCCCTGTGAAGCCCTTTTTTTCTTTATGTAATAAAATGGCTTACCGGATCCCATAGGGAAAATGACAGCTTCCAGCATTACATCGTCTTGTTAGAAATGTGTCATACCTCAAGCAGCAAAAGTCTGCTCACTGTTTCCCCCAACTGAAGTTAATTCCTCTCAACAGCTCCTGTGTGGAAACAGCCATCGATTTTAGTAACGGTTGCTAAAAATCATTTTCCTCTTACAAACAGAAATCTTCATCTCTTTTCTGTTTCAGAGTAAAATAGTACATACCAGCACTATTTTAAAATAACAAACTCTTGATTGAATATTAAAAACTACAGTTAAACACCAAAAAACTCTAAGCCATCTCCGTGGAGATGTTGCTGTACAACGGCAAAGAGAATGACTGGGGAAGGTGGAGCCTAGGAGGGATCATGTGACCAGCTTTGCTGGGCTCTTTGCCATTTCCTGTTGGGAGGAGAATATCCCACAAGTAAGGATGACGCCGTGGACCGGACACACCTATGTTGGAGAAATATCCTGTTTGTTATTACAAATCTCTGCATTCCTGCCTGTTATTACAAAGAACTGTATTCCTGCCTTATACTACAACCTATAGACTTTGTCTTATCTAATTGCATATCTCTACATTGCTTTATCCTATAAATAAAACCATCTCCTTTATTTCCTAAAACGTTGTACCTGTTTAATTATGCCTAAAAGGAAAGACACACGCAGACAAAACACAACATTAACCCCAAAACCTGACACCTCTGCACAACAGCTCCTTACTCCTGAACCTGCTCCCTTGCAGAGTATGACAGCTGCAGACACTGCCGTCTGAGCTGCGCAGTAACGTCTGGTGAAAAAATGGAGCCTTCCAGATAGAGGATCAGCAATGCTACGGGAAACTGCATGTGTAGAGAGATAAGCATGAAGGGTACGCACCTCACTGGACGATAACTCCTAAGAGGTGGACGGCTCAGTGGTATCACATTATCAAGGCATATGGAACATAATTGAGGGGGAGGTACTAAGGCCTCCTCAAAATATAGACAGGAATTACTCTTTAGGAATAGAGGGAGTGCCCTCTAAGTAACAGAATCCATCACTATTGCACTAACCGGAGAACTATAGAAATAAAACATTTTATTAAAAAAAACTGCACCTTCATATCCCAATAGCTGGGGTACTCACCACCTCCCATGACACGGACAGTACAGAGAGTTAGGACTCCTCTCTGAAAGACACCCGGTCTGGAACAATGCAGGACCGTCCCTGCTATGAGAAAAAGTACACCAAGCTTGTAAGCTTCATGGCTCTCAAAGTGAAAGTGAAACCTGTATATTTCATAATAGGCTATGAGACCATAACATCTCACACATAAAAGCAGCATAAAATCAAATAAACATATAAGATTATTCCCCCCTGTTCAATAATCCCCCTCAGGAGATATTAATCCTTGATTCTATACAGATAAAAGGAGTCACACTGTGATCCTGTCTTCTAGCATTATCATACATGTATAAAAAAAAAAAAATCAATCTTACTAGAATCTATGCCGTGGAACAGGAAGAGAGCCTTTCAAGTGTGACCGGCTAGTAGCATCGCACCTGACATTGATTTGAGTGAAGAAAGCAGGCAGCGAAACTCGTCAATGCTGATTGCTTATGGAGCTGTTAATCTGAGTCGGGATGGTTTCGCAGAAAGACTTTCCCTGCATCTCCGGACTAACTTTCACCCATGTTCTCACTGAGAGGCTGACAGGATTACTTAAAACTCCAGTCCCATTGCGAAGAGTACTACCCTCCATAAGAGACTACTCCGAATCTTCTGACACTTCTCTGCCAACCTTCTGTGGTGAAAGGCAAAGAATGACTGGGGGACGAGGGGAGTGGGGGAGGTATTTAAGCCTTTGACTGGGGTGTCTGCCTCCTCCTGGTGGCTAGGTTCTTAATTCTTACAAGTAATAAATGAAGTAGTGGACTCTCCTCCCATTAAGATGGAAATAGTTTGCCAAAATTCTTTTTTTTTTTTTTTTTTATTAATTGCTGGCAAGTATTTTACAATAATTTTCAAAAATTATCATCATCAGGTATTTGTAGAGCGCCAACAGATTCCGCAGCGCTAAGCGTGATCCACCCCTTTTATCAGTGTGTAGCATCAGAAACACAGGCATTGTATTGTAACTGAGCACAGCAGCTTATTTGCTTTTAGGCATGCTCCAGCAGATAATGACTGTTAAAGTCTTGCATTCTACCATATAAATGATGGATATAGATGCAACCATAAAAGGAATTGTGTGGGGGGAGTTAGAGCTGTACAATTCAGAAACGTATAAGAAAGGGTTAATGGCGAGGCACTGCAGTATAAATTTGCAGGTAAAGTAATTAAAGTACATATATTTTGTCTCTATCCCAATTTGTTTTATGTCCCTTTAAACCTCTCTCTCCTCCTTGGTGTCTAAATTTGGTATTAAAGAATTTGCAGGCTCCTCCTTTTGAGCCTATGCATTCTTTGGACATTAAACTACTTTCTAGGAAAGTGTTATTTATCTTGGCTATCTCTTCTGCTAGAAGAGTTTGTGAATTGTCTGCTCTCTCTCCTGAGTCACTAAACTGTACAAGCAACATCGCATTTTGAAAAAGCTAATTTTTAACATTTGTAGCTTTTCTTAAATAAGACTGATATAACAGGAAAAAAAAAACCTCTCCACACGGTAATAAACATCTCATAGAAGCTCAACATAACCCTTTTTTGATAAGAGCCTCACCGTTCCACGGACACTGTTTATTTGTAGTGAGGAGTGTTATGCTATAAATCAAGCCTTGGCAGGATTGTAGGAAGTAGGCACTCTGACAGTCCCTCAGCAGTACCGCCCACGCTGAGCAGCCCTCCTCCACAGCTGCTAAACAAAAGCAGAGGATGTTAAATCCATGGCTTCCAAAATAGCTGCAGTGTATTACACAGAAAAACATTGCAGTAATCTTTGTTAGCCATAGGATGGGGGGGTAAAAAGGTAAGCAGTGCAGCCACTGTGATCAGATATGCACTGCGAGGCACGCAGAGGTGAGGAGGAACTGACACGCAGTTGTTGTAAAGTAATTTTACAGCGCACAAAGAGGAACGCTCAGCTCTATGCTCTGCACCTGTAATGTTAGGGCTCAATCTTTCTGCAGACAGGCTGCATTTCTGCAATGACATTGCCGTATGTTCTGCCTCGGGGAACAGATCATTCTACAAGATCAATTGCCACATCTTGGGCTTTCAAGAATGAAGCTTCAGTTGATCAAATCTGCAAAGCAGCCACTTGGTCATCTTTGCATACCTTTACTATATTTTACCATTTTGACATTTCTGCTTCTTCGGAAGCAGCTTTTGGTAGAAAGGTTCTTCAGGCAGCTGTTTTAGTTTGATTCTAGTGGCTATGATTTAATTTTTTTTTAAAAAAATAGCTGGAAATAGCGGTTTTTATTTTATCCCTCCCAGTATAGTTACTCGTGGTCTTCCACATCTTGGGTATTATATCCCATTAGTAACTAGCTCATGGACTCTCACCACCTATACGAAAGAAAACAATTTATGTAAGATCTTACCTCATAAATTCATTTATTTTATGATGGCGAGAGTCCACGAGACCCACCCATTTTTTTAGGGTTATAATTTTTTTTGTATAAAGCACATTATTTACCCTGTTCCTATTTTTTATGCTTTTACTCCTTATACACCTCACTAACTTGGCTATATGTTAAACTGAGGTATGAGTGAGGTGGGGGTGTATTTATATGCATTTGAGGATTGGGAAACTGCCCCCTCCTGGTAGGACTGTATATTCCATCAGTAACTAGCTCGTGGACTCTCACCACCATGAAAGAAATGAATTTATCAGGTAAGTACTTACATACATAAATTGTGTTTTTTGTATGTGTCAACATACCTAGTCACTGTATTGTGATTACAATATCTAATTAATATTGCATGTGGTTTTACTCCCAACATGTTAAATACCTAGAGCCAAGCTAACAAAGAAACTGCATTTGCACATTGGTATTGGAACATTCAGCAAACTGTCCCAAAAGCCTACATTCTCCTGAACTTTGTCTTACCACCCCATCATCACTGGCGCCTGCTTGCATGTGGGAGAGAGGTCTAGATCGGAGTGCTCAAGTTCAGTTGAGTGTACTACTGATAACCAAGGCGATGTTGATACATAAAGTATATTTATGTATGCAAACCATATGCAATATATTGATAATTTGGCCTAAAACATGCAATTACATTTTTTTTTTATTTCTTATACTTACTTGGTCAGGTTTATCTTGAAGTAACTGTCTTATCTTATTTACAGCAGAAGGGGTCTAAAAACAGAAATAGATAAAAATTAGACAAGAAATATTAAACACCTAGTAAAACAAGAGGGGCGGGCTTCCTTCAGTATAATCAGTATCATCCTATTACCCATGTGTGAACAGTAATGCACGTTCTTTCACCAATTACATGTTAGCAAGTATCCTTTTGTTTTAGGACACAAGGAAATCAGTGAAACAAAAAGTATAAAGAAATATACTAATTTGACAAAAAAAAAAAAAAACTTGCATTATTATTGAAAAGCTTTCAGATTGGCATCTGAAGTTTGCTTCTTATGTGTGTTTAATGTTCCCTTAAATGTCCTTTTTTGTTCCCTTTAAAAAGGAACAGTCTACTTGAAATATTTTATTGTTTAAAAATAAAGATAATCCCTTTATTACTCATTTTCCAGTTTTGTCTAACCAACACAGTTATATTAATATACTTTTTACCCATGTGATTACCTTGTATCTAAACCTCTGCAGACTGCCCCCCTTATCTCAGTGCTTTTGGCAGACATGCTGTTTAGTCACTCAGTTCTGACTCCTAAATAAATCCACAGGAATGAGCACAATCTTATCTATATGACACACATGAACTAGCACTGTCTAACTGTAAAAAATGCACTAAGATAAGAGGCAGTTTTCAACGGTTTAGAAGTCAGTTTGAGGCTACCTAGGTTTAAAGGGCCACTAAACCCAAAATCTTTCTTTCATGATTCAGATAGAGAATAGAAATTTGAACAACATTACAATTTACTTCCATTATTTATTTTGCTTCATTTTTTAAATATCCTTAGTTTAAGAAAAAGCAATGCACATGGTGAGCCAATCACACAAGGCTTCTATGTGCAGCATCCAATCAGCAGCTAGTGAGCATATTTAGATATGCTTTTCATCAAAGAATATCAAGAGAATAAAACAAATTAGATAATATAAGTAAATTAGAAAGATGTTTAAAATTGCATTCTCTTTCTAAATCATAAAAGAAAAAATGTGGTTTGCATGTCCCTTTAACTTTCAAAAAATAATAAGAGAACAAAGCAAATTTGCTGATAAAAAAATTAGAAAGTTGTTTAAAATTGCATGCCCTATCTGAATCATGAAAGTTTCATTTTGACTAGACTGTCCCTTTAAGTTATTGTTCGGATTATTATTATTATTATTCTTTTTATTCCGCCAAGCTTTGTATTCAATTGCCCATAACTGCTTAACTGTTTTTGCAAAGCTCTTAAAATCAGGTATGCTGGTACAGCCTATTGCTTTGTTACATCTCATGCAAAATTGAACTCATAGGTCTGCTTATGTTACAACTTTGAAACTCGCTGTGCTACTATGACCTGAAATTGCTATTGCTCAAGAGAAGTGCCTTGGTCACATGATGTGGCAGCCATCTTGCATTTTGCGAAAATATTCAAACATCTTCTTCTCTTAAACCGCTTAGTGCGACGTGCAATTTTGCACATATGCTCCTTGCAAGGTCCTCTACCAAGTTTGTTCAAACTGCGATTTTTCCATAATCAACATGGCTGCTGTGAGACATTAACCTTTTTGTCGCCATTTAATTACGTAATTTTGCACTTTATACATTAGTTTTACAATATTTAACAATATTACAGTGTAATAGACACATAACACAGTCATAACCCTTAAAGACAATATTGCAGTTAAAATTCGCATTCGTAATCGCCTTCGTGAAATAAAACATTTGCAAATTTTCATGAAACTTCTGCAAATTGTAGAGGTCTATAGTGTGCATTAGTATGTGCATTTTGAAAGACATACATTGCATAGCTTGGCGGCCATTTTGTTTCGTGTGCGCCATTTTTAAAAACTATAAAAATCTTCTTCTCCGAAAACACTTATGGGACAGACTTGAAATTTTGTTTGAATGTTAGTCATAAGATAACTCTATAGATTTGTTCAAGAGAAGTTGATACGTCATGTGGTTTGGCAGCCATTTTGAATTGTTCAAAATTGCTTAACTATATATTTAAATTAATAATAAAACAAAAACATAATTTATGCTTACCTGATAAATTTATTTCTCTTGTAGTGTATTCAGTCCACGGGTAATTCATTACTTATGGGATATATTCCCTTCCCAACAGGAAGTTGCAAGAGGATCACCCAAAGCAGAGCTGCTATATAGCTCCTCCCCTCACATGTCATATCCAGTCATTCGACCGAAACAAGACAAGAAAGGAGAAACCATAGGGTGCAGTGGTGACTGGAGTTTTAATTAAAATTTAGATCTGCCTTAAAAAAAGACAGGGCGGGCCGTGGACTGAATACACTACAAGAGAAATAAATTTATCAGGTAAGCATAAATTATGTTTTCTCTTGTTAAGTGTATTCAGTCCACGGGTCATCCATTACTTATGGGATACCAATACCAAAGCTAAAGTACACGGATGATGGGAGGGACAAGGCAGAAACTTAAACGAAAGAACCTTTCTCCCAAAAACAGCCTCCGAAGAAGCAAAAGTGTCAAATTTGTAAAATTTTGAAAAAGTGTGAAGCGAAGACCAAGTCGCAGCCTTGCAAATCTGTTCAACAGAGGCCTCATTCTTAAAGGCCCAGGTAGAAGCCACAGCTCTAGTGGAATGAGCCGTAATTCTTTCAGGGGGCTGCTGTCCAGCAGTCTCATAGGCTAAACGTATTATGCTACGAAGCCAAAAGGAGAGAGAGGTTGCCGAAGCTTTTTGACCTCTCCTCTGTCCAGAGTAAACGACAAACAGGGAAGAAGTTGGACGAAAATCTTTAGTTGCCTGTAAATAGAACTTCAGGGCACGGACTACGTCCAGATTATGCAAAAGTCGTTCCTTCTTTGAAGAAGGATTAGGACATAATGATGGAACAACAATCTCCTGATTGATATTCCTGTTAGAAACTACCTTAGGTAAAAACCCAGGTTTAGTACGCAGAACTACCTTGTCTGAATGGAAAATCAGATAAGGAGAATCACAATGTAAGGCAGATAACTCAGAGACTCTTCGAGCCGAGGAAATAGCCATCAAAAACAGAACTTTCCAAGATAAAAGCTTAATATCAATGGAATGAAGGGGTTCAAACGGAACCCCTTGAAAAACTTTAAGAACCAAGTTTAAGCTCCACGGTGGAGCAACAGTCTTAAACACAGGCTTAATCCTAGCCAAAGCCTGACAAAAAGCCTGGACGTCTGGAACTTCTGCCAGAAGTTTGTGTAAAAGAATAGACAGAGCAGAAATCTGTCCCTTTAACGAACTAGCAGATAAGCCCTTTTCTAAACCCTCTTGTAGAAAGGACAATATCCTAGGAATCCTAACCTTACTCCATGAGTAACTCTTGGATTCGCACCAATATAAATATTTACGCCATATCTTATGGTAAATTTTTCTGGTAACAGGCTTCCGTGCCTGTATTAAGGTATCAATAACTGACTCCGAGAAGCCACGCTTTGATAGTATCAAGCGTTCAATCTCCATGCAGTCAGCCTCAGAGAAATTAGATTTGGATGGTTGAAAGGACCTTGTATTAGAAGGTCCTGCCTCAGAGGCAGAGACCATGGTGGACAGGACGACATGTCCACTAGGTCTGCATACCAGGTCCTGCGTGGCCACGCAGGCGCTATCAGAATCACCGATGCTCTCTCCTGTTTGATCTTGGCAATCAGTCGAGGCAGCAGCGGAAATGGTGGAAACACATAAGCCATGTTGAAAACCCAAGGGGCTGCTAGAGCATCTATCAGCGCCGCTCCTGGGTCCCTGGACCAGGATCCGTAACGAGGAAGCTTGGCGTTCTGGCGAGACGCCATGAGATCCAGTTCTGGTTTGCCCCAACGATGAACCAGCTGAAGGAACACCTCCGGATGAAGTTCCCACTCCCCCGGATGAAAAGTCTGGCGACTTAGAAAGTCCGCCTCCCAGTTCTCCACGCCTGGGATGTAAATCGCTGACAGGTGGCAAGAGTGAGACTCTGCCCAGCGAATTATCCTTGAGACTTCTAACATCGCTAGGGAACTCCTGGTTCCCCCTTGATGGTTGATGTAAGCCACAGTCGTGATGTTGTCCGACTGAAATCTGATGAACCTCAGTGTTGCTAACTGAGGCCAAGCTAGAAGAGCATTGAATATTGCTCTTAACTCCAGAATATTTATTGGGAGGAGTTTCTCCTCCTGAGTCCACGATCCCTGAGCCTTCAGGGAGTTCCAGACTGCGCCCCAACCTAGAAGGCTGGCATCTGCTGTTACAATTGTCCAATCTGGCCTGCGAAAGGTCATACCCTTGGACAGATGGACCAGAGAAAGCCACCAGAGAAGAGAATCTCTGGTCTCTTGATCCAGATTTAGCAGAGGGGACAAATCTGAGTAATCCCCATTCCACTGACTTAGCATGCATAATTGCAGCGGTCTGAGATGCAGGCGCGCAAATGGCACTATGTCCATTGCCGCTACCATTAAGCCGATTACTTCCATGCACTGAGCTACTGACGGGCGTGGAATGGAATGAAGGACACGGCAAGCATTTAGAAGTTTTGATAACCTGGACTCCGTCAGGTAAATTTTCATCTCTACAGAATCTATAAGAGTCCCTAGGAAGGAGACTCTTGTGAGTGGTAATAGAGAACTCTTTTCCACGTTCACCTTCCACCCATGCGACCTCAGAAATGCCAGAACTATGTCTGTATGAGACTTGGCAATTTGAAAACTTGACGCTTGTATCAGAATGTCGTCTAGATACGGAGCCACCGCTATGCCTCGCGGTCTTAGAACCGCCAGAAGTGAGCCCAGAACCTTTGTAAAAATTCTCGGGGCCGTAGCTAACCCGAAGGGAAGAGCTACAAACTGGTAATGCCTGTCTAGAAAGGCAAATCTTAGGTACCGATAATGATCTTTGTGAATCGGTATGTGAATGTAGGCATCCTTTAAGTCCACTGTGGTCATGTACTGACCCTCTTGGATCATGGGTAGGATGGTTCGAATAGTTTCCATTTTGAATGATGGAACTCTTAGGAATTTGTTTAAGATCTTTAAGTCCAAGATTGGTCTGAAGGTTACCTCTTTCTTGGGAACTACAGATTTGAGTAAAATCCTTGCCCTTGTTCCGTCCGCGGAACTGGGTGGATCACCCCCATTACTAAGAGGTCTTGTACACAGCGTAGAAATGCCTCTTTCTTTATTTGGTTTAACCTTGAAAGATGAAATCTCCCTTGTGGAGGAGAAGCTTTGAAGTCCAGAAGATATCCCTGAGATATGATCTCCAACGCCCAGGGATCCTGGACATCTCTTGCCCACGCCTGGGCGAAGAGAGAAAGTCTGCCCCTCACTAGATCCATTTCCGGATAGGGGGCCATCCTTTCATGCTGTCTTAGGGGCAGTAGTAGGTTTTCTGGCCTGCTTGCCCTTCTTCCAGGACTGGTTAGTTTTCCAGGCCTGTCTGTAACGAGCAACAGTTCCTTCCTGTTTTGGAGCGGAGGAAGTTGATGCTGCTCCTGCCTTGAAGTTTCGAAAGGCACGAAAATTAGACTGTTTGGCCTTTGATTTGGCCCTGTCCTGAGGAAGAGTATGACCCTTACCTCCAGTAATGTCAGCGATAATTTCTTTCAAGCCGGGCCCGAATATGGTTTGCCCCTTGAAAGGAATATTAAGCAATTTAGATTTAGAAGTCACGTCAGCTGACCAGGATTTAAGCCATAGCGCTCTGCGCGCCTGGATTGCGAATCCAGAGTTCTTAGCCGTTAGTTTAGTTAAATGTACAATGGCATCAGAAACAAATGCATTAGCTAGCTTAAGTGCTTTAAGCTTGTCCATAATTTCATCCAATGGAGCTGTGTGAATGGCCTCTTCTAGAGACTCAAACCAGAATGCCGCAGCAGCAGTGACAGGCACAATGCATGCAAGGGGCTGTAAGATAGGTGCTCGGACAAAATTCAGATGGACAAAATGCCGAAACACATTCGTCCGTCAGACATATGTCCGATATACACTGCTTCCGACTGCACGCCGAACAGCACAATCACGCAATCACGTAATTGCATAATTGTCATCAGTATAAAAGCGGAAAATTTAAATATATATTGTGGCTACTGAGGTAAAAAAAACAACACAAACACTTAAATAAATAAATTAAAAAAAAACATCAAATTAAAAAAATGGAGTTCATAAAGACGTGTAAAGGAGGAAGAAAAATGTTATATGAAGGTTATGCATACATTGTAGACAAAAAAAAAGAAAATGTCACATATTGGAGATGTGAAAAAAAAGGTTTTTGTGGAGGAAGGCTAAAAACCATTAATGATATAATTGAAAAAGATGCATCAAATCATTCACATCCACCTAATGCAGCAAGAATTTTATCTATGAAAACAATTGAAAAAATAAAAGAAGTTGCTAAAAATTCAGAAGAAGTAACATCAAGCATAATACAAAATTGCACATCTAATTTCCCCCTTGAAGCAGCAGGAGCTCTACCTAAAAAAGAAACTCTTGCCAGAATGGTACGTCGACATCGAACAACACCAAATGGAAACATTTTAAATGATGATTTAAGAAAAACAACCAGAGGAGAAAATTTCATCATGCACGAAAGTGAAAATTTAATCATTCTGTCTACTAAAAAAAATGTAGATCTTCTTTCAAAAAAACAACACTGGCTCTGTGACGGAACATTTGACTCAGCTCCTTTAGGTTTTCAGTTGTATACAATACATGTTTTAATAGAAGATAACCATACCATACCATTAGTATACTGCATATCAAAAAATAAAAATCAGGAAACTTATAATTTAATTTTTAGTATTATAAAAGAAAAAAATCCAGATATCAATCCTATATCAATTACTGTAGATTTTGAAAGAGCAGCAATAAATTGCATGACAAATTTTTTACAAAATACAATAATTTATGGATGCTTTTTCCATTTTTCCCAATGCCTGTGGAGAAAAATACAATCTTTGGGCTTAAAAATATGGTATAATAATGAAAAAAATGCTCTGATCATAAAATGCTTAGAAGCATTAGCATTTGTGCCAGTGGAAGATGTAGTTGAAACATTTAATGACTTTGTAAAATCAATAGAAAAACAAAACAGTAACATTTTATCTGAATTTTTAAATTATTTTGAAAAAACCTGGATTGGCGAACTACAAGAAGGTACAAGAAGAAAACCTACTTTCGATATTACGATGTGGAACACTTTTGAAAGAACAAAACTAGGGTTACCTAGAACAAACAACTCTCTAGAAGGATGGCACAGAGCATTTGACCAACGAATGTCTATAACCCACCCAAGCATTTGCAGACTAGTTTCAAAAATAAGAAAAGAACAAGCAGAATGGGAGTTAACAATTGAAAAAATTGATTCTGGAGTTGAACTGAGAAAACCCAAAAAAAAATATGAAATCATAAACAACAGGATAATGAAAGTTTTAGAAAAATACAGTGAATACTCAAGATTAGACTTTTTAAAGGCAATAGCACATAATATATAAGATTTACTTAAATAAATCAAGATACATTCGGCCGAGGGCAGATACGATCCAAAATTTTCTGTTACAATCAGTGACTCGGGCGCCGCAACCGCCTCTGGGAACCTATCCATGGGTCCCTACCCTCACGATGTACTTTTAACACATAATATAATTATTATAATTATCATATTATAATTAATATGTTATATATAAGTTGATTTAATTGTCTTTTGTCAGTCCACTATTAAAAATGTTATAAATGTTATATATAAGTTGATTTAATTGTCTTTTGTCAGTCCACCCTAGAAGCAGAACTTTTTTCCACTTTCTGCGAGAAGATTTTTTTAGTGAAAACTTTTCTGCAGATCATTTTGAAATTCAATTTTAAATTAGGCAGTTACACTAGAGCACCAACTAAATTACAGTGTGTTGGTTAACTGGAGAATACAGTACATAATTTTCTTAAAATAGTTTTGTAATATATTGCAGCAGCTGAAAATTGCATTGCAAAATTAGCTGCAGAGAAAAAAAAAACATATTTTAAGTTTAAATGTCTCTTGGATAAAGTGTTTCCTTTGCTCTTGGTCCAACATCATATAATTATAAGTTAAAATATATTGTGATAAAAAAAAGGGCATTGCTAACAAGAACATCTTGCATTCAGTAGTCACAGCCTTGCAGACCGCAAAAGACTAGAGGGGGGGGGGGTTGAAAAATCACAATCAATATGCTGCCCCATATTTGACTGTTCTCTTCAAACAGCACGTCACTCTGGCTGCACTGTATTAAGGAAAACTTACACAGTGCAGCCAGAGCACAGAGCTGTTAAAAAAAGAACAGCCTGATGTTGAACATTACAGCAAAGTTAAAGCACTAA
The DNA here is from genome assembly GCF_027579735.1 of Bombina bombina. Taxonomy (NCBI): domain Eukaryota; kingdom Metazoa; phylum Chordata; class Amphibia; order Anura; family Bombinatoridae; genus Bombina; species Bombina bombina. The sequence goes on along the minus strand of NC_069500.1, from coordinate 564,880,466 downwards.
CAGTTCCTGCGTGTGTCCAGTTCTTTCTGCACACATGCTACATTTTCTGCGATCACATCTCCGATCACTGCATGTTCTGCCATGGGGCAGTCCACTATTAAAAATGTTATAAAAACATAATTTATGTAAGAACTTACCTGATAAATTCATTTCTTTCATATTAACAAGAGTCCATGAGCTAGTGACGTATGGGATATACATTCCTACCAGGAGGGGCAAAGTTTCCCAAACCTTAAAATGCCTATAAATACACCCCTCACCACACCCACAAATCAGTTTAACGAATAGCCAAGAAGTGGGGTGATAAGAAAAAAAGTGCGAAGCATATAAAATAAGGAATTGGAATAATTGTGCTTTATACAAAAAAATCATAACCACCACAAAAAAGGGTGGGCCTCATGGACTCTTGTTAATATGAAAGAAATGAATTTATCAGGTAAGTTCTTACATAAATTATGTTTTCTTTCATGTAATTAACAAGAGTCCATGAGCTAGTGATGTATGGGATAATGACTACCCAAGATGTGGATCTTTCCACACAAGAGTCACTAGAGAGGGAGGGATAAAATAAAGACAGCCAATTCCTGCTGAAAATAATCCACACCCAAAATAAAGTTTAACAAAAAACATAAGCAGAAGATTCAAACTGAAACCGCTGCCTGAAGAACTTTTCTACCAAAAACTGCTTCAGAAGAAGAAAATACATCAAAATGGTAGAATTTAGTAAAAGTATGCAAAGAGGACCAAGTTGCTGCTTTGCAGATCTGGTCAACCGAAGCTTCATTCCTAAACGCCCAGGAAGTAGAAACTGACCTAGTAGAATGAGCTGTAATTCTTTGAGGCGGAATTTTACCCGACTCAACATAGGCAAGATGAATTAAAGATTTCAACCAAGATGCCAAAGAAATGGCAGAAGCTTTCTGGCCTTTCCTAGAACCGGAAAAGATAACAAATAGACTAGAAGTCTTACGGAAAGATTTCGTAGCTTCAACATAATATTTCAAAGCTCTAACAACATCCAAAGAATGCAATGATTTCTCCTTAGAATTCTTAGGATTAGGACATAATGAAGGAACCACAATTTCTCTACTAATGTTGTTGGAATTCACAACTTTAGGTAAAAATTCAAAAGAAGTTCGCAACACCGCCTTATCCTGATGAAAAATCAGAAAAGGAGACTCACACGAAAGAGCAGATAATTCAGAAACTCTTCTAGCAGAAGAGATGGCCAAAAGGAACAAAACTTTCCAAGAAAGTAATTTAATGTCCAATGAATGCATAGGTTCAAACGGAGGAGCTTGAAGAGCTCCCAGAACCAAATTCAAACTCCATGGAGGAGAAATTGACTTAATGACAGGTTTTATACGAACCAAAGCTTGTACAAAACAATGAATATCAGGAAGAATAGCAATCTTTCTGTGAAAAAGAACAGAAAGAGCGGAGATTTGTCCTTTCAAAGAACTCGCGGACAAACCCTTATCTAAACCATCCTGAAGAAACTGTAAAATTCTCGGTATTCTAAAAGAATGCCAAGAAAAATGATGAGAAAGACACCAAGAAATATAAGTCTTCCAGACTCTATAATATATCTCTCGAGATACAGATTTACGAGCCTGTAACATAGTATTAATCACGGAGTCAGAGAAACCTCTATGACCAAGAATCAAGCGTTCAATCTCCATACCTTTAAATTTAAGGATTTCAGATCCGGATGGAAAAAAGGACCTTGTGACAGAAGGTCTGGTCTTAACGGAAGAGTCCATGGTTGGCAAGATGCCATCCGGACAAGATCCGCATACCAAAACCTGTGAGGCCATGCTGGAGCTATTAGCAGAACAAACGAGCATTCCCTCAGAATCTTGGAGATTACTCTTGGAAGAAGAACTAGAGGCGGAAAGATATAGGCAGGATGATACTTCCAAGGAAGTGATAATGCATCCACTGCCTCCGCCTGAGGATCCCGGGATCTGGACAGATACCTGGGAAGTTTCTTGTTTAGATGAGAGGCCATCAGATCTATCTCTGGGAGCCCCCACATTTGAACAATCTGAAGAAATACCTCTGGGTGAAGAGACCATTCGCCCGGATGCAACGTTTGGCGACTGAGATAATCCGCTTCCCAATTGTCTACACCTGGGATATGAACCGCAGAGATTAGACAGGAGCTGGATTCCGCCCAAACCAAAATTCGAGATACTTCTTTCATAGCCAGAGGACTGTGAGTCCCTCCTTGATGATTGATGTATGCCACAGTTGTGACATTGTCTGTCTGAAAACAAATGAACGATTCTCTCTTCAGAAGAGGCCAAAACTGAAGAGCTCTGAAAACTGCACGGAGTTCCAAGATATTGATCGGTAATCTCACCTCCTGAGATTCCCAAACTCCTTGTGCCGTCAGAGATCCCCACACAGCTCCCCAACCTGTGAGACTTGCATCTGTTGAAATTACAGTCCAGGTCGGAAGAACAAAAGAAGCCCCCTGAATTAAACGATGGTGATCTGTCCACCACGTTAGAGAGTGCCGAACAATCGGTTTTAAAGATATTAATTGATATATCTTCGTGTAATCCCTGCACCATTGGTTCAGCATACAGAGCTGAAGAGGTCGCATGAAAACGAGCAAAGGGGATCGCGTCCGATGCAGCAGTCATAAGACCTAGAATTTCCATGCATAAGGCTACCGAAGGGAATGATTGAGACTGAAGGTTTCGACAGGCTGTAATCAATTTTAGACGTCTCTTGTCTGTTAAAGACAAAGTCATGGACACTGAATCTATCTGGAAACCCAGAAAGGTTACCCTTGTTTGAGGAATCAAAGAACTTTTTGGTAAATTGATCCTCCAACCATGATCTTGAAGAAACAACACAAGTCGATTCGTATGAGACTCTGCTAAATGTAAAGACGGAGCAAGTACCAAGATATCGTCCAAATAAGGAAATACCACAATACCCTGTTCTCTGATTACAGACAGAAGGGCACCGAGAATCTTTGTGAAAATTCTTGGAGCTGTAGCAAGGCCAAACGGTAGAGCCACAAATTGGTAATGCTTGTCTAGAAAAGAGAATCTCAGGAACTGATAATGATCTGGATGAATCGGAATATGCAGATATGCATCCTGTAAATCTATTGTGGACATATAATTCCCTTGCTGAACAAAAGGCAATATAGTCCTTACAGTTACCATCTTGAACGTTGGTATCCTTACATAACGATTCAATAATTTTAGATCCAGAACTGGTCTGAAGGAATTCTCCTTCTTTGGTACAATGAAGAGATTTGAATAAAACCCCATCCCCTGTTCCGGAACTGGAACTGGCATAATTACTCCAGCCAACTCTAGATCTGAAACACAATTCAGAAATGCTTGAGCTTTCACTGGATTTACTGGGACATGGGAAAGAAAAAATCTCTTTGCAGGAGGTCTCATCTTGAAACCAATTCTGTACCCTTCTGAAACAATGTTCTGAATCCAAAGATTGTGAACAGAATTGATCTAAATTTCTTTGAAAAAACGTAACCTGCCCCCTACCAGCTGAACTGGAATGAGGGCCGTACCTTCATGTGAACTTAGAAGCAGGCTTTGCCTTTCTAGCAGGCTTGGATTTATTCCAGACTGGAGATGGTTTCCAAACTGAAACTGCTCCTGAGGACGAAGGATCAGGCTTTTGTTCTTTGTTGAAACGAAAGGAACGAAAACGATTGTTAGCCCTGTTTTTACCCTTAGACTTTTTATCCTGTGGTAAAAAAGTTCCTTTCCCACCAGTAACAGTTGAAATAATAGAATCCAACTGAGAACCAAATAATTTGTTTCCCTGGAAAGAAATGGAAAGTAGAGTTGATTTAGAAGCCATATCAGCATTCCAAGTCTTAAGCCATAAAGCTCTTCTGGCTAAGATAGCCAGAGACATAAATCTAACATCAACTCTAATAATATCAAAAATGGCATCACAGATGAAATTATTAGCATGCTGGAGAAGAATAATAATATCATGAGAATCACGATTTGTTACTTGTTGCGCTAGAGTTTCCAACCAAAAAGTTGAAGCTGCAGCAACATCAGCCAATGATATAGCAGGTCTAAGAAGATTACCTGAACATAGATAAGCTTTTCTTAGAAAAGATTCAATTTTTCTATCTAAAGGATCCTTAAACGAGGTACCATCTGACGTAGGAATGGTAGTACGTTTAGCAAGGGTAGAAATAGCCCCATCAACTTTAGGGATTTTGTCCCAAAATTCTAACCTGTCAGGCGGAACAGGATATAATTGCTTAAAACGTTTAGAAGGAGTAAATGAATTACCCAATTTATCCCATTCCTTAGCAATTACTGCAGAAATAGCATTAGGAACAGGAAAGACTTCTGGAATAACCGCAGGAGCTTTAAAAACCTTATCCAAACGTATAGAATTAGTATCAAGAGGACTAGAATCCTCTATTTCTAAAGCAATTAGTACTTCTTTAAGTAAAGAGCGAATAAATTCCATCTTAAATAAATATGAAGATTTATCAGCATCAATCTCTGAGACAGAATCCTCTGAACCAGAAGAGTCCAAAGAATCAGAATGATGGTGTTCATTTAAAAATTCATCTGTAGAGAGAGAAGATTTAAAAGACTTTTTACGTTTACTAGAAGGAGAAATAACAGACAAAGCCTTCTTTATGGATTCAGAAACAAAATCTCTTATGTTATCAGGAACATTCTGCACCTTAGATGTTGAGGGAACTGCAACAGGCAATGGTACATCACTAAAGGAAATATTATCTGCTTTAACAAGTTTGTCATGACAATTATTACAAACAACAGCTGGAGGAATAGCTACCAAAAGTTTACAGCAGATACACTTAGCTTTGGTAGATCCAGCAGGCAGAGGTTTTCCTGTAGTATCTTCTGGCTCAGATGCAACGTGAGACATCTTGCAATATTTAAGAGAAAAAACAACATATAAAGCAAAATAGATCAAATTCCTTATAAGACAGTTTCAGGAATGGGAAAAAAATGCCAAACATCAAGCTTCTAGCAACCAGAAGCAAATGAAAAATGAGACTGAAATAATGTGGAGACAAAAGCGACGCCCACATTATTTGGCGCCTAAATGCTTTTGGCGCCAAAAATGACGCCACATCCGGAACGCCGACATTTTTGGCGCAAAATAACGTCAAAAATGACGCAACTTCCGGCGACACGTATGATGCCGGAAACGGAAAAGAATTTTTGCGCCAAAAAAGTCCGCGCCAAGAATGACGCAATAAAATGAAGCATTTTCAGCCCCCGCGAGCCTAACAGCCCACAGGGAAAAAAGTCAAATTTTTGAGGTAAGAAAAAATATGATAATTTAAAGCATAATCCCAAATATGAAACTGACTGTCTGGAAATAAGGAAAGTTGAACATTCTGAGTCAAGGCAAATAAATGTTTGAATACATATATTTAGAACTTTATAAATAAAGTGCCCAACCATAGCTTAGAGTGTCACAGAAAATAAGACTTACTTACCCCAGGACACTCATCTACATGTTTGTAGAAAGCCAAACCAGTACTGAAACGAGAATCAGTAGAGGAAATGGTAAATATAAGAGTATATCGTCGATCTGAAAAGGGAGGTAAGAGATGAATCTCTACGACCGATAACAGAGAACCTTATGAAATAGACCCCGTAGAAGGAGATCACTGCATTCAATAGGCAATACTCTCCTCACATCCCTCTGACATTCACTGCACGCTGAGAGGAAAACCGGGCTCCAACTTGCTGCGGAGCGCATATCAACGTAGAATCTAGCACAAACTTACTTCACCACCTCCCTTGGAGGCAAAGTTTGTAAAACTGATTTGTGGGTGTGGTGAGGGGTGTATTTATAGGCATTTTAAGGTTTGGGAAACTTTGCCCCTCCTGGTAGGAATGTATATCCCATACGTCACTAGCTCATGGACTCTTGTTAATTACATGAAAGAAACCGTGATTTTTAAGCTTCATTCCCACCCAGCAGCCGGATAAATGTCTTTCGGAATATTGTCCGTCGGACAAATGTCCGTCGGAAAAGCGTCAGTCGGATAACAGTCCGGCCACGGTAAGATAAAACCTTGTTGAACAAACATTTTCTTAAGGTAACCTAATTTTTTATCCATTGAATCCGAAAAAGCACAACTATCCTCCACCGGGATAGTGGTACGCTTAGCTAAAGTAGAAACTGCTCCTTCCACCTTAGGGACCGTCTGCCATAGGTCCCGTGTAGTGGCGTCTATTGGAAACATTTTCCTAAATATAGGAGGTGGGGAAAAGGGCACACCGGGTCTATCCCACTCCTTGCTAATAATTTCTGTAAGCCTTTTAGGTATAGGAAAAACGTCAGTACACACCGGCACCGCATAGTATCTATCCAGCCTACATAATTTCTCTGGAATTGCAACTGTGTTACAGTCATTCAGAGCCGCTAAAACCTCCCCTAGCAATACACGGAGGTTCTCAAGCTTAAATTTAAAATTAGAGATCTCTGAATCCGGTTTCCCTGGATCAGATCCGTCACCCACAGAATGAAGCTCTCCGTCCTCATGTTCTGCAAACTGTGACGCAGTATCGGACATGGCTCTCACAGCACCAGCGCGCTCTGTCCTTATCCCAGAGCAATCGCGCTTGCCTCTTCATTCTGGCAATTTAGATAATACTTCTGTCAGGGTATTATTCATAATAGTAGCCATGTCTTGTAAAGTGATTTGTATGGGCGTCTCTGATGTACTTGGCGCCACAATATCACGCGCCTCCTGAGCGGGAGGCGAAGGTACTGACACGTGAGGAGAGTTAGTCGGCATAACTTCCCCCTCGTTGTCTGGTGATAATTCCTTTACAGATAAAGACTGACCTTAATTATTTAAAGTGAAATCAATACATTTAGTACACATATTTCCATGGGGCTCCATACTGGCCTTCAAACATAGTGAACAAACAGATTCATCTGTGTCAGACATGTTTAAACAGACTAGCAATGAGACTAGCAAGCTTGGAAAACACTTTACAATAAATTTACAAGCAATATAGAAAACGCTACTGCGCCTTTAAGAAGCACAAAAAACTGTCACAGTTGAAATAACAATATACCAAATCAGTTATAGCAACCAAATTTTACAGTAAATGTATTAAGTTAGCAGAGCATTGCACCCACTTGCAAATGGATGATTAACCCCTTAATACCCAAAACGGATAATCAAATAGAGAAAAAACATAATTTATGCTTACCTGATAAATTTATTTATCTTGTAGTGTATTCAGTCCACGGATCATCCATTACTTATGGGATATATTCCCTTCCCAACAGGAAGTTGCAAGAGGATCACCCAAAGCAGAGCTGCTATAATAGCTCCTCCCCTCACATGTCATATCCAGTCATTCGAACCGAGAACAAGACAAAGAAAGGAGAAGTGGTGACTGGAGTTTTTAATTAAAATGTTAGATCTGCCTTAAAAAAGACAGGGCGGGGGCCGTTGGTCTGAATACACTACAAGAGAAATAAATGTATCAGGTAAGCATAAATTATGTTTTCTCTTGTTGAAGTGTATTCAGTCCACGGATCATCCATTACTTGTGGGATACCAATACCAAAGCTAACAGTACACAGGATGATGGGAGGGACAAGGCAGGAACTTAAACGAAGGAACCACTGCCTATAGAACCTCTCCCAAAAACAGCCTCCGAAGAAGCAAAAGTGTCAAATTTGTAAAATTTTGAAAAAGTGTTGAAGCGAAGACCAAGTTGCAGCCTTGCAAATCTGTTCAACAGAGGCCTCATTCTTAACAGGCCCAGGTGGAAGCCACAGCTCTAGTGGAATGAGCTGTAATTCTTTCAGGGGGCTGCTGTCCAGCAGTCTCATAGGCTAAACGTATTATGCTACGAAGCCAAAAGGGACAAAGAGGTTGCCGGAGCTTTTTGACCTCTCCTCTGTCCAGAGTCACACGACAAACAGGGAAGAAGTTGGACGAAAATCTTTAGTTGCCTGTAAATAGAACTTCAGGCACGGACTACGTCCCAGATTATGCAAATGTTGTTCCTTCTTTGAAGAAGGATTAGGACATAATGATGGAACAACAATCTCCTGATTGATATTCCTGTTAGAAACTACCTTAGGTAAAAACCCAGGTTTAGTACGCAGAACTACCTTGTCTGAATGGAAAATCAGATAAGGAGAATCACAATGTAAGGCAGATAACTCAGAGACTCTTCGAGCCGAGGAATAGCCATCAAAAACAGAACTTTCCCAAGATAAAAGCTTAATATCAATGGAATGAAGGGGTTCAAACGGAACCCCTTGAAAAACTTTAAGAACCAAGTTTAAGCTCCACGGAGGAGCAACAGTCTTAAACACAGGCTTAATCCTAGCCAAGCTTGACAAAAAGCCTGGACGTCTGGAACTTCTGCCAGACGTTGTGTGTAAAAGAATAGGCAGAGCAGAAATCTGTCCCTTTAACGAACTAGCAGATAAGGCCCTTTTCTAAACCTCTTGTAAGATAAGGACAATATCCTAGGAATCCTAACCTTACTCCATGAAGTAACTCTTGGATTCGCACCAATATAAATATTTATGCCATATCTTATGGTAAATTTTTCTGGTAACAGGCTTCCGTGCCTGTATTAAGGTATCAATAACTGACTCCGAGAAGCCACGCTTTGATAGTAACAAGCGTTCAATCTCCATGCAGTCAGCCTCAGAGAAATTAGATTTGGATGGTTGAAAGGACCCTTGTAATAGAAGGTCCTGCCTCAGAGGCAGAGACCCATGGTGGACAGGACGACATGCCCACTAGGTCTGCATACCAGGTCCTGCGTGGCCACGCAGCGCTATCAGAATCAACCGATGCTCTCTCCTGTTTGATCTTGGCAATCAGTCGAGGTAGCAGCGGAAATGGTGGAAACACATAAGCCATGTTGAAAACCCAAGGGGCTGCCAGAGCATCTATCAGCTCCGCTCCCGGGTCCCTGGACCTGGATCCGTAACAAGGAAGCTTGGCGTTCTGGCGAGACGCCATGAGATCCAGTTCTGGTTTGCCCCAACAATGAATCAGTTGAGCGAAGACCTCCGGATGAAGTTCCCACTCCCCCGGATGAAAAGTCTGGCGACTTAGAAAGTCCGCCTCCCAGTTCTCCACGCCCTGGGATGTAGATCGCTGACAGGTGGCAAGAGTGAGACTCTGCCCAGCGAATTATCTTTGAGACTTCTAACATCGCTAGGGAACTCCTGGTTCCCCCTTGATGGTTGATGTAAGCCACAGTCGTGATGTTGTCCGACTGAAATCTGATGAACCTCAGTGTTGCTAACTGAGGCCAAGCTAGAAGAGCATTGAATATTGCTCTCAACTCCAGAATATTTATTGGGAGGAGTTTCTCCTCCTGAGTCCATAATCCCTGAGCCTTCAGGGAGTTCCAGACTGCGCCCCAACCTAAAAGGCTGGCATCTGTTGTTACAATCGTCCAATCTGGCCTGCGAAAGGTCATCCCCTTGGACAGATGGACCCGAGAAAGCCACCAGAGAAGAGAATCTCTGGTCTCTTGATCCAGATTTAGTAGAGGGGACAAATCTGAGTAATTCCCCATTCCACCGACTTAGCATGCATATTGCAGTGGTCTGAGATGCAGGCGCGCAAATGGTACTATGTCCATTGCCGCTACCATTAAGCCGATTACTTCCATGCACTGAGCTACTGACGGGCGTGGAATGGAATGAAGGACACGGCAAGCATTCAGAAGCTTTGATAACCTGGACTCCGTCAGGTAAATCTTCATCTCTATAGAATCTATAAGAGTCCCCAGGAAGGGAACTCTTGTGAGTGGTAATAGAGAACTCTTTTCCACGTTCACCTTCCACCCATGCGACCTCAGAAATGCCAGAACTATCTCTGTATGAGACTTGGCAATTTGAAAACTTGATGCTTGTATCAGAATGTCGTCTAGGTTACGGAGCCAACTGCTATGCCTCGCGGTCTTAGAACCGCCAGAAGTGAGCCCAGAACCTTTGTAAAAATTCTCGGGGCCGTAGCTAACCCGAAGGGAAGAGCTACAAACTGGTAATGCCTGTCTAGAAAGGCAAATCTTAGGTACCGATAATGATCTTTGTGAATCGGTATATGAAGGTAGGCATCCTTTAAGTCTATAACAACAAAATAGAGGGGGCGCTAAAGGTGCAGGGGTAACTCAGTGCAAAAAATGAATCACTATGCGTAGATAATACAGAACAATTCAAATATCACAAGGACCAAACAAAATAAAAATAAAAATGAAAAATATATATGAAATAAAAAAACCTTTGAATCCTTGAATAAAGGATAATACAGAGATCAAAGTCTTTCTTTGAAATGTATGACCGGATGACCGGAGAAAATGGGATATAGAATGTTCATATGTGGGCTGCCTCCTCCTCACCGACTGGTCCGGGTATAGCTGAAAAAGTACAAGAAGACAGAGGGGCGCCTCATGTGTGGTATAATCAGATGGTATGATACAGAACAAACAGAATGGAGCCAAATGAGTACTCACATACTATTGAAGCACACCTATGTGCTGGTAGAGACAAGCTGCAATTTCAGATAGGTGTGACAGCTCACCCTCCAGGCAAAACTGTGTAGCTGGTGAGAGATTAAAAAACAAACAAAGAAAGCACTACATGTGCAGACCATTAAAGGTATAACCGGCAATATCTCTTAGATGATACAGATGGGTACTCACATACTCCTGTAGCACACTTATGTGCTGGTAGAGGCAGGCTGTAACTTTATGACAGGTGTAGCAGCTCACCCTAGATGTAGATTCTTGGTTGTGCAGGGGTGTAGGTCCCAGTGAGCAATCAGCAAAGGCAGAAGGTAGGAAAAGAACTCCACTCAGAGTACATTTAAAATAAAATGTAGCTATTTATTAAAAACAAAGATAAAAAAACAACACAGCAGTTGTTTATGATGAGTGGATAAAAGGGTATACAGTGGCACCCCTCAAATGCAACGCGTTTCTCGGTTAGAACCGTTTCATCAGGCATATATTCATTCAACATCCTACCTCTGCCTTAAATAACAAACTAACAGTTATCCACCTCCTTACAAAGGGGTGCGTTGCCTAATTGATATCTAACACCTGTCTGATGACATCAGATCTTCTAATTGCAACAGTTTTTCACATAGAGTAAAAACCACATTATACACATGTAAAGTATTTTAGCAATAGTATCCTATACTAAACAATAATTAGACAATCCAATAGAACACTGTATGTTTGCATTTAAAGAAAAAAAAAATTGGTATTGACCCACAGTTATCAAAGGGTTATTTGATCTATTTTCCTATTCACACAATGTTTATAATTCAAAATATATATTGGGAATGTTAACTTCTATCCATAGTCAAAAAATGGGCTAGATTTAAACATATTGTTAGTATGAGGAACAACCTACTGTGCGTTAGACCCGTATTAAAAAAAAAATATATATATAATAAAAAAAAAATATATATATATATATATATATATATATATATATATATATATATTATATATATATATATATATATATATATATATATATATATATATATATATAGGAAAATAGATCAAATAACCCTTTGATAACTGTGGGTCAATACCAATTTTTTTTTCTTTAAATGCAAACATACAGTGTTCTATTGGATTGTCTAATTATTGTTTAGTATAGGATACTATTGCTAAAATACTTTACATGTGTATAATGTGGTTTTTACTCTATGTGAAAAACTGTTGCAATTAGAAGATCTGATGTCAGACAGGTGTTAGATATCAATTAGGAAACACACCCCTTTGTAAGGAGGTGGATAACTGTTAGTTTGTTATTTAAGGCAGAGGTAGGATGTTGAATGAATATATGCCTGATGAAATGGTTCTAACCGAGAAACGCGTTGCATTTGAGGGGTGCCACTGTATACCCTTTTATCCACTCATCATAAACAACTGCTGTGTTGTTTTTTTATCTTTGTTTTTAATAAATAGCTACATTTTATTTTAAATGTACTCTGAGTGGCGTTCTTTTCCTACCTTCTGCCTTTGCTGATTGCTCACTGGGACCTACACCCCTGCACAACCAAGAATCTACATCTAGGGTGAGCTGCTACACCTGTCAAAGTTACAGCCTGCCTCTACCAGCACATAAGTGTGCTACAGGAGTATGTGAGTACCCATCTGTATCATCTAAGAGATATTGCCGGTTATACCTTTAATGGTCTGCACATGTAGTGCTTTCTTTGTTTGTTTTTTAATCTCTCACCAGCTACACAGTTTTGCCTGGAGGGTGAGCTGTCACACCTATCTGAAATTGCAGCTTGTCTCTACCAGCACATAGGTGTGCTTCAATAGTATGTGAGTACTCATTTGGCTCCATTCTGTTTGTTCTGTATCATACCATCTGATTATACCACACATGAGGCGCCCCTCTGTCTTCTTGTACTTTTTCATCCTTTAAGTCTACTGTGGTCATGTATTGACCCTCTTGGATCATGGGTAGGATGGTTCGAATAGTTTCCATTTTGAATGGTGGAACTCTTGGGAATTTGTTTAAGATTTTTAGGTCCAAGATTGGTCTGAAGGTTCCCTCTTTCTTGGGAACCACAAACAGATTGGAGTAAAAACCTTGCCCTTGTTCCGTCCGCGGAACTGGGTGGATCACCCCCATTACTAAGAGGTCTTGTACACAGCGTAGAAATTCCTCTTTCTTTATTTGGTTTGCTGATAACCTTGAAAGATGAAATCTCCCTTGTGGAGGAGAAGCTTTGAAGTCCAGAAGATATCCCTGAGATATGATCTCCAACGCCCAGGGATCCTGGACATCTCTTGCCCAAGCCTGGGCGAAGAGAGAAAGTCTGCCCCCCACTAGATCCGTTTCCGGATAGGGGGCCCTCTCTTCATGCTGTCTTAGGGGCAGAAGTAGGTTTTCTGGCCTGCTTGCCCTTGTTCCAGGACTGGTTAGCTTTCCATCCCTGTCTGTAACGAGCAACAGTTCCTTCCTGTTTTGGAGCGGAGGAAGTTGATGCTGCTCCTGCCTTGAAGTTACGAAAGGCACGAAAATTAGACTGTTTGGCCTTTGATTTGGCCCTGTCCTGAGGAAGAGTATGACCCTTACCTCCAGTAATGTCAGCAATAATTTCTTTCAAGCCGGGCCCGAATAAGGTCTGCCCTTTGAAAGGAATATTAAGCAATTTAGATTTAGAAGTCACGTCAGCTGACCAGGATTTAAGCCATAGCGCTCTGCGCGCCTGGATGGCGACTCCGGAGTTCTTAGCCGTAAGTTTGGTTAAATGTACAACGGCATCAGAAACAAATGCATTAGCTAGCTTAAGTGCTTTAAGCTTGTCCATAATCTCATCCAATGGAGCTGTGCGAATGGCCTCTTCCAGAGACTCAAACCAGAATGCCGCAGCAGCAGTGACAGGTGCAATGCATGCAAGGGGCTGTAAGATAAAACCTTGTTGAACAAACATTTTCTTAAGGTAACCTTCTAATTTTTTATCCATTGGATCCGAAAAAGCACAACTATCCTCCACCGGGATAGTGGTACGTTTAGCTAAAGTAGAAACTGCTCCCTCCACCTTAGGGACCGTCTGCCATAAGTCTCGTGTGGTGGCGTCTATTGGAAACATTTTCCTAAATATCGGAGGAGGGGAAAAGGGCACACCGGGTCTATCCCACTCCTTGCTAATAATCTCTGTAAGCCTTTTAGGTATAGGAAAAACGTCAGTACACACCGGTACCGCATAGTATATATCCAGCCTACATAATTTCTCTGAATTGCAACCGTGTTACAATCATTCAGAGCCGCTAATACCTCCCCTAGCAATACACGGAGGTTCTCAAGCTTAAATTTAAATTAGAAATCTCTGAATCCGGTCTCCCTGGATCAGATCCGTCACCCACAGAATGAAGCTCTCCGTCCTCATGTTCTGCAAATTGTGACGCAGTATCGGACATGGCTCTCACATCATCAGCGCGCTCTGTCCTTAACCCAGAGCTATCGCGCTTGCCTCTTAATTCTGGCAATTTAGATAATACCTCTGTCATAACAGTAGCCATGTCTTGCAAAGTGATTTGTATGGGCCTCTCTGATGTACTTGGCGCCACAATATCACGCGCCTCCTGAGCGGGAGGCGAAGGTACTGACACGTGAGGAGAGTTAGTCGGCATAACTTCCCCCTCGTTGTCTGGTGATAATTTCTTTACAGATAAAGACTGACTTTTATTCAAAGTGAAATCAATACACTTAGTACACATATTTCTATGGGGCTCCACATTGGCCTTCAAACATAGTGAACAAACAGATTCATCTGTATCAGACATGTTTAAACAGACTAGCAATGAGACTAGCAAGCTTGGAAAATCCTTTCAAATAAGTTTACAAGCAATATAAAAAAACGCTACTGCGCCTTTAAGCACAAAAAAAACTGTCACAGTTGAAATAACAATGAACCAAATCAGTTATAGCAACCAAATTTTCACAGTAAATGTATTAAGTTAGCAAAGTATTGCACCCACTAGCAAATGGATGATTAACCCCTTAATACCCAAAACGGATAATCAATTTAACAATTAACGTTTTTATCACAGTCAAACACACTGTCACAGGTCTGCTGTGACTGATTACCTCCCTCAAAATGAATTTTGAAGACCCCTGAGCTCTCTAGAGACGTCCTGGATCAAGGAGGAAGAAGCAGGAAGACTGTGACTGAATTTTTACTGCGCAAAAAAAGGCCCCTCCCACTCATATTACAACAGTGGGAAACCTCAGTTAACCGTTTCTATGCAGAAATATACGTCAGCCATGTGGAAAAAATCATGCCCCAAAAGATTTATCACCAAAGTACCTCACAAAAACGAATAACATGCCAGTAAACGTTTTAAACATACATTTTAAAAGTTATGTAGTGTTATTGATAAGCCTGCTACCAGTCGCTTCTACTGCAGTTAAGGCTCATACATTACTTCAGTATTAACAGTATTTTCTTAGTCAAATTCCATTCCTTAGAAAATTACTTACTGCACATACATTCAGCCTGATACCAGTCGCTACTACTGCATTTAAGGCTGTACTTACATTACATCGGTATCAGCAGTATTTTCTTAGTCAATTCCATTCCTTAGAAAAATATTTTACTGCACATACCTCATCTGCAGGGGACCCCGCATGCTATTCCCTTTCTGAAGTTACCCCACTCCACAGAATGTGCGAGAACAGCCAGTGGATCTTAGTTACTTCTGCTAAGATCATAGAAAACGCAGGCAGATTTTTCTTCTAAATACTGCCTGAGAGAAAAACAGCACACTCCGGTGCCATTTAAAATAACAAACTTTTGATTGAAGAAATAATTAAGTATAAAAACTCCACACTCCTCTCACACCTTCCTACTATGTTGAGAGTTGCAAGAGAATGACTGGATATGACATGTGAGGGGAGGAGCTATATAGCAGCTCTGCTTTGGGTGATCCTCTTGCAACTTCCTGTTGGGAAGGGAATATATCCCATAAGTAATGGATGATCCGTGGACTGAATACACTTAACAAGAGAAAAACGTTTTTAACACAGTCAACACACTGTCACAGGTCTGCTGTGACTGATTACCTCCCTCAAAAATGACTTTTGAAGTCCCTTGAGCTCTCTAGAGACGTCCTGGGTCATGCAGGAAGAAGCAGGAAGACTGAGACTGAATTTTTACTGCGCAAAACAGCGCTAAAATAGGCCCCTCCCACTCATTATTACAACAGTGGGAACCTCAGTTAACTGTTTCTATGCAGAAATATGTCAGCCATGGGGAAAAATTCATGCCCCAATAAGTTTAATCACCAATGTACCTCACAAAAACGATTAAACATGCCAGCAAACGTTTTAAACATCCTTTTTTAACCCCTTAATGACCACAGCACTTTTCCATTTTCTGTCCGTTTGGGACCAAGGCTATTTTTACATTTTTGCGGTGTTTGTGTTTAGCTGTAATTTTCTTCTTACTCATTTACTGTACCCACACATATTATATACCGTTTTTCTCGCCACTAAATGGACTTTCTAAAGATACCATTATTTTCATCATATCTTATAATTTACTATAAAAAAAAATATAAAATATGAGGAAAAATTGAAAAAAAACACACTTTTTCTAACTTTGACCCCCAAAATCTGTTACATATCTACAACCACCAAAAAACACCCATGCTAAATAGTTTCAAAATTTTGTCCTGAGTTTAGAAATACCCAATGTTTACATGTTCTTTGCTTTTTTTGCAAGTTATAGGGCCATAAATACAAGTAGCACTTTGCTATTTCCAAACCACTTTTTTCCAAAATTAGCGCTAGTTACATTAGAACACTAATATCTTTCAGGAATCCCTGAATATCCCTTGACATGTATATATTTTTTTTTAGTAGACATCCCAAAGTATTGATCTAGGACAATTTTGGTATATTTCATACCACCATTTCACCGCCAAATGCAATCAAATACAAAAAAATCGTTCACTTTTTCACAAATTTTTTCACAAACTTTTGGTTTCTCACTGAAATTATTTACAAACAACTTGTGCAATTATGGCATAAATGGTTGTAAATTCTTCTCTGGGATCCCCTTTGTTCAGAAATAGCAGACATATATGGCTTTGGCGTTGCTTTTTGGTAATTAGAAGGCCGCTAAATGCCACTGCGCACCACAAGTGTATTATGCCCAGCAGTTAAGGGGTTAATTAGGGAGCTTTTAGGGAGCTTGTAGGGTTAATTTTAGCTTTAGTGTAGTATAGTAGACAACCCCCAAGTATTGATCTAGGCACATTTTGGTATATTTCATGCCACCATTTCACCGCCAAATGCGATCAAATTGAAAAAAAAGTTAAATTTTTCACAATTTTAGGTTTCTCACTGAAAATAATTTACAAACAGCTTGTGCAATTATGGCACAAATGGTTGTAAATACTTGTCTGGGATCCCCTTTGTTCAGAAATAGCAGACATATATGACTTTGGCGTTGCTTTCTGGTAATTAGAAGGCCGATAAATCCTGCTGCGCCTCACACGTGTATTATGGCTAGCAGTGAAGGGGTTAATTAGGGAGTTTGTAGGGAGCTTGCAGGGTTAATTTTAGCTTTAGTGTAGAGATCAGCCTCCCACCTGACACATCCCACCCCCTGATCCCTCCCAAACAGCTCCCTTCCCTCCCCCACCCCACAATTGTCCCCGCCATCTTAAGTACTGGCAGAAAGTCTGCCAGTACTAAAATAAAAGGGTTTTTTAAAAAAAAAAAAATTTTTTTAGCATATTTACATATGCTAGGGTGTAGGATCCCCCCCTTAGCCCCCAACCTCCCTGATCCCCCCAAAACGCTCTCTAACCCTCCCCTCTGCCTCATTGGGGGCCATCTTGGGTACTGGCAGCTGTCTGCCAGTACCCAGTTTGCAAAAAAAAGTGCTTTTTTTATTTTTTTTTGGCTTTTTTCTGTAGTGTAGCTTCCCCCCCCACACAGATAAACCCCCACCACCTTGCTGATCTTTTTTTTTTTTAATATTTAGAAATTTATACATTTTTTATTAATTCATTTTCTGTAGTGTAGCGGTTCCCACCCGCTCCCTCCCCGTGCACGCGCCCGCCCCCGCCCTCGTGAGCGCCCCCGCTCATCCCCGCCCATGATCCCGCCCCCCCTGCACATAACCAGGGCCATCGATGGCCGCCACCCGCCTCCCGGTCTGGCTCCCACCCAACAACGCAGGGAGCCACCGATCTCCGGTGCAGAGAGGGCCACAGAGTGGCTCTCTCTGCACCGGATGGCTACCAAAGGTTATTGCAGGATGCCTCCATATCGAGGCATCACTGCAATAACCGGAAAGCAGCTGGAAGCGAGCAGGATCGCTTCCAGCTGCTTTCCACACCGAGGACGTGCAGGGTACGTTCTCAGGCATTAACTGCCTTTTTTTTTGAGGACGTACCCTGCACGTCCTCGGTCGTTAAGGGGTTAAAGAGTATGTATCTATTGATAAGCCTGATACCAGTCCTTCTACTGCATTTTAAGGCTTATTACATTACTTCAGTATTAGTAGCATTTTCTTAGTCAAATTCCATTCCTTAGAAAATTACTTTACTGCATATACATTAATCAGCCTGATACCAGTCGCTTTCACTGCATTTAAGGCTGTACTTACATTACATCGGTATCAGCAGTATTTTCTTAGTCAATTCCATTCCTTAGAAAATATATTTTACTGCACATACCTTATTTGCAGGAGACCCCGCACGTTATTCCCTTTCTGAAGTTACCCCACTCCTCAGAATGTGCGAGAACAGCCAGTGGATCTTAGTTACTTCTGCTAAGATCATAGAAAACGCAGGCAGATTCTTCTTCCAAATACTGCCTGAGAAAAAAAACAGCACACTCCGGTGCCATTTAAAAATAACAAACTTTTGATTGAAGAAATAATTAAGTATAAAACACCACTCTCCTCTCACGACCTCCATCTATGTTGAGGGTTGCAAGTGAATGACTGGATATGACATGTGAGGGGAGGAGCTATATAGCAGCTCTGCTTTGGGTGATCCTCTTGCAACTTCCTGTTGGGAAGGGAATATTATCCCATAAGTAATGGATGACCCGTGGACTGAATACACTTAACAAGAGAAAAAAGTTTTACAAAAATGCTTTATTTTTGCCATGTTTATTGACATCTATAGTGAGCACTATTGTGCGTAATATGGAGGCTGTATATCTTACGATCGGGCAGCCATCTTGGTTTACGCGAAAATTTCGAAAGTCTATTTTCTCTGCAACCGCTTATGTGAAATTTGCTGTACAGTCTTATATTGTGACCTAGATTCATAATTGCTCATTAGGAGAAAATCAGTCACATGATGCGGCAGCAATATCGGTTTTATGTTTATCGTAATTATTTGTAATTCAATACTTCCTCTTTTGAGTCAATTGCTCACAAAACACAAATTACTTATGCTAAACTCTTGAAATCATGTATGCTGGTACAGCCTATTGCAATGCTACATCTCATGCAATATTGAACTCATAGGTCATAAGGTTACGCAGCCATATTGTTTTTTGCGACAGATTGAGAACTGCTTAATAATCTTTAGCTCTGGAACTGCTTATGTTGCAACTTTGAAACTTGCTGTGCTTAGTGATGCTATGACCTAGATTTTCCATTGCTCAACAGAAGTGACTTGGTCACATGATGTAGCAACCATCTTGCATTTTGCGAAAATCTTTAAACATCTTCTTCTCTTAAACCGCTTAGTGCAATAAAGCGCAATTTTGCACGTATGCTCCTTGCAAGGTCCTCTACCAAGATTGTTAAAATTGCGATTTTTCCATAATCAACATGGCTGCTGTGAGACATTAACCTTTTTAGCGCCATTTAATTGCGTAATTTTGCACTTTATACATTAGTTTTACAATATTTAACAATATTACAGTGTAATAGACACATGATTACACATAGTCATAACCCTTAAAGACAATATTGCAGTTAAAATTTGCATTGCACAGTCGCCTTCGTGAAATAAAACATTTGCAAATTTTCATGAAACTTCTGCAAATTGTAGAGGTCTATAGTGAGCATTAGTATGTGCAATTTGAAAGCTATGCATTGCATAGCTTGGTGGTCATTTTGTTTTGTATGCGCCATTTTTAAAAACGATAAAAATCTTCTCCGAAACTGCTTATGGGACAGACTTGAAATTTTGTTTATAGAGTTATCTTATGACCAACATTCAGATTTGTTCAAGAGAAGTTGATACGTCATGTGGTTTGGCAGCCATTTTGAATTGTTCAAAATTGCTTAACGATATATTTAAATTCATAATAAAACAAAAACCGTTTTACAAAAATGCTTTATTTTTGCCATGTTTATTGACATCTATAGTGAGCACTATTGTGCATAATATAGAGGCTGTATATCTTACGATCAGGCAGCCATCTTGGTTTACGCAAAAATTTTGAAAGTCTATTTTCTCTGCAACCGCTTATGTAAGAACTGTGAAATTTGCTGTACAGTCTTATATTGTGACCTAGAGTCACGATTGTTCATGTTAAAGGAATTAGTCACAAGCTGTGGCAACCATATTGGTTTACGCAAAAATTTTGAAACTGTTTTCTTTCCAACCGCTTATGTTAAAAATGTGAAATTTGCTGTATAACCATATATTGTCACCTAAAGTTACATTTGTTCATGTTGAAAGTACAGGTCATATGGTGTGGCAGCCATTTTTAAAAACGCAAACATTTCGAAAATGTGTTTTTTTTCCAAATGCTTATGTTAGAACTGTAAACAGTTGTTATATAGCTTTATTTTGTGACATAACTACTTATATGGCATTGCAAAAATAATGCACTGGCCACCTCTATTGCTGCTTGCAGCTATATTTAGTTATTGGCGATATTAAACTTTTTTTTCATTCTTGCACATACATACTGTTACTTGTGAATATATTTCCTTATTAAATAATTTATGTATGTGTCCGTATCTCTTAAAACTAGATAGATTAACCTCCCGTTTGCTAGTACAACTGAATTACTGTGTTGCGAAATGATGTAGGTCTAAAAATTGTGTCACCAACATGAAAAGTTTGGAAATCTCTGTAATAGATATTTTTTTTAAATTAAACATAATATTAATTAAAGAGACAAAAAGTATACCAGATTATCTTCAGACATTAAAAATAATGATTGACTTGGGTAGGGTCGTAGCAACAATGCTTTTCAAATATTAAAAAAATAATCTATATACTTATATTTTAGGTTTAAATACTATTTTTTAATTCATACAAGTCTTTGAAAAGTGTTAAACACATAACTTAAGAACTGCTTGGGGACTGCAATGCACAGACACTTTTTCACATACAGTCTGTATGGTTGAGGAGCTCTAATAGACTAAGTTCACGTGCATTTAATACCCCAGATCCAGAACTATTTTGTACTTTGTGATATTTTTATCAAAAAAAAAAAATTCTGCAGGTCATTTTTAAATTTAATTTCAATTTTAAATTAGGCAGTTACACTAACGCATCAGTTCAATTGCAATGTGTTGGTTAACTGGATAATAAAGCAATTTGTTAAGTTTTATAATATAGTGCAGTAGTTGAAACTTGCATTGCAAATTAGCTGCAGACAAAAACATAAAATTGTAAAATGACTCGAATAAATTTGTTTCCTTTTCTAACATAGAAATGTAGTAATAAAAAAGGTGTATTGCTCATATGAATGTGTTACATTATGAAAGGTGCAGATTCGGAAAGGCTAAGGGGCGGGTTTGAAAAAAATCTGAGAGCCAGTCAATAATCAAGACAGTTCACTTCAAACAGCACTTTTCTCTGGATGCACAGTGATAAGGAAAATTACAGTGCAGCCAGAGCACAGCCTAATTAATGTGGAACAGCGCTGCAAAGTTAAAGCGCTTACAGTTCCTGCATGTGTCCTGTTCTGAGATGTCATTGCAGAAAATGCATGATGTCTACAGAAAGATCACTGCATGTTCTGCAAGTTAAATATACTTAATTTTTAAATATTAGCTAATGTTAGCTTAAAGGGACACTAAAAATATGCTAGATAGAATGATACATTCAACGAAAATATTAGTTTGAGAATAGCATGTAGATTAATTTTTTAAAGTTGCATTAGTTGTTTATAACTTTACACTTATTTTGTAAATATATTGTGTTTATAAAATAATGGGAGCTGCCATGTTGTAATTTAGGTTACTTTAGCATAGATTACGAGTTTTGCGTTAACAGGGGTGCGGTGCTAACAAGCAGTTTATGCTCACCGCTCACTTACAGACAGCGCTGGTATTACGGGTTTTTACAAACCCGGCGTTATCCGCAAAAAAGTGAGCATAGAGCAAAATTTAGCTCCACATCTCACCTCAATACCAGCGCTGCTAACGCTAGCGGTGAGCTGGTAAAACGTGCTCGTGCACGATTTCCCCATAGGAATCAACGGGGAGAGCCGGCTGAAAAAACCCCTAACACCAGCAAAAAAGCAGCGTAAAACTCCTTAACGCAGCCTCATTGATTCCTATGGGAAAAATACATTCTACACCTAACACCCTAACATGAGCCCCGAGTCTAAACACCCCTAATCTTACACTTATTAACCCCTAATCTGCCGCCCCCGACATAGTCGACACCTACATTATATTATTAACCACTAATCTGCCGCACCGGACACCGCCGCAACCTACATTATACTTATGACCCCTAATCTGCTGCCCCCAACATCGCCGACACCAACATTATATATATTAACCCCAAATCTGCCGCCCCCAATGTCACCGCAACCTAACTACATTTATTAACCCCTAATCTGCCGCCCCAACGTCGCCACCACTATAATAAACATATTAACCCCTAAACCTTAGTCTAACCCTAACCCCAACTCTAACTTAAATATAATTTTAAAAAATGTAAATAAAATTACTACAATTAACTAAATAATTCCTATTTAAAACAAAATACTTATAAAATAAACCCTAAGATAACTACAATATAACTAATTGTTAGATTGTAGCTAGCTTAGGGTTTATTTTTATTTTACAGGCAACTTTGTATTTATTTTAACTAGGTACAATAGTTATTAAATTGGCTGATTGGAACAGCCAATAGAATGTGAGCTCAATCCTATTGGCTGATTGGATCAGCCAACAGGATTGAACTTCAATACTATTGGCTGATTGCATTTTTTCTACCTTAATTCCGATTGATAGAATTCTATCAGCCAATCGGAATTGAAGGGAAGCCATCTTGGATGATGTCATTTAAAGGAACCTTCATTCTGTGCTTAGCCGTCGGAAGAAGAGGATGCTCAGTGTCGCATGTCTTTAAGATGAACCCGCTCCGTGCCGTCTGGATGAAGACTTCTGCCTGTCTGGAGGACCACTTCGCCCGGTTCGGTGAAGACGTCTCCCGGTAAGGTGATCTTCAGGGGGTTAGTGTTAGGTTTTTTTTTAAGGGGGGGGGGGGGGATTTGGTGGGTTTTAGAGTAGGGTTGGTTGTGTGGGTGGTGGGTTTTGGACTTTTTTTTAACACAGGTAAAAGAGCTGATTACTTTGGGGCAATGCCCCGCAAAAAAACAAAATTTATGCTTACCTGATAAATGTATTTCTCTTGTGGTGTATCCAGTCCACGGGTTCATCCATTACTTGTGGGATATTCTCCTTCCCAACAGGAAGTTGCAAGAGGACACCCACAGCAGAGCTGTCTATATAGCTCCTCCCCTAACTGCCACCCCCAGTCATTCGACCGAAGACAAGCAAGAAAAAAGGAGAAACTATAGGGTGCAGTGGTGACTGTAGTTTAAAAATAAAAAACACCTGCCTTAAAATGACAGGGCGGGCCATGGACTGGATACACCACAAGAGAAATAAATTTATCAGGTAAGCATAAATTTTGTTTTCTCTTGTAAAGGTGTATCCAGTCCACAGGTTCATCCATTACTTGTGGGATACCAATACCAAAGCTTTAGGACACGGATGAAGGGAGAGACAAGGCAGGAACTTAAACAGAGGGCACCACTGCCTGTAAGACCTTTCTCCCAAAAATAGCCTCCGAAGAAGCAAAAGTATCGAATTTGTAGAATTT
Organism: Bombina bombina; assembly: GCF_027579735.1. NCBI lineage: Eukaryota > Metazoa > Chordata > Amphibia > Anura > Bombinatoridae > Bombina > Bombina bombina. The sequence continues at coordinate 564,856,869 of NC_069500.1, read as the reverse complement.
AGAACAAGTATGAAGCGAAGACCAAGTCACCGCCTTACAAATCTGTTCAACAGAGGCATCATTTTTAAAAGCCCATGTGGAAGCCACCGCTCTAGTGGAATGAGCTGTAATTCTTTCAAGAGGCTGCTGGCCAGCAATCTCATAAGCTAAGCGGATTATGCTTCTCAGCCAAAAAGAAAGAAGTTGCCGAAGCCTTTTGGCCTCTCCTCTGTCCAGAGTAGACAACAAACAAAGCAGATGTTTGACGAAAATCCTTCGTAGCTTGTTAATAAAACTTTAAAGCATGAACCACATCAAGATTGTGTAAAAGACGTTCCTTCTTTGAGGAAGGATTAGGACATAATGAAGGAACAACAATCTCCTGATTGATATTCTTATTAGATACTACCTTAGGAAGAAACCCAGGTTTGGTACGCAAAACTACCTTATCTGCATGGAAAATCAGATAAGGGGAATCACACTGTAAAGCAGATAACTCCGAAACTCTTTGAGCCGAGGAGATAGCTACTAAAAACAGAACTTTCCAAGATAAAAGTTTAATATCTATGGATGCAAAGGTTCAAACGGAACCCCTTGAAGAACTTTAAGAACTAAATTTAAACTCCATGGCGGAGCAACAGGTTTAAACACCGGCTTGATTCTAACTAAAGCCTGACAAAACGCCTGAATGTCTGGAACCTCAGCCAGACGTTTGTGCAAAAGAATAGACAAAGCAGAAATCTGTCCCTTTAAGGAACTAGCAGACAATCCTTTCTCCAATCCCTCTTGGAGAAAGGATAAGATTCTAGAAATCCTGACTTTACTCCATGAGTAACCCTTGGATTCACACCAATGAAGATATTTACACCATATCTTATGATAGATTTTCCTGGTGACAGGCTTTCGAGCCTGAATTAAGGTATCAATGACCGACTCGGAAAAACTACGCTTTGATAGAATCAAGTGTTCAATCTCCAAGCAGTCAGATGCAGAGAAATTAGATTTGGATGTTTGAAAGGACCTTGAAGTAGAAGGTCCTGCCTAGGCGGCAGAGTCCATGGTGGAAAGGATGACATGTCCACCAGATCTGCATAACAAGTCATGCGTGGCCACGCAGGAGCTATCAAAATCACCAAAGCTCTCTCCTGCTTGATCTTGGCAATCAGACGAGGGAGAAGAGGAAACGGTGGAAACACATAAGCCAGGCTGAAGGACCAGGGTGCTGCTAGAGCATCTATCAGCGCTGCCTTGGGATCCCTGGACCCGTAACCAGGAAGCTTGGCATTCTGACGAGACGCCATTAGATCCAGTTCTGGTTTGCCCCATAGTTGAACCAACTGGGCAAATACATCCGGATGGAGCTCCCACTCCCCCGGATGAAAAAAAGTCTGCCGACTTAGGAAATCCGCCTCCCAGTTCTCTACTCCTGGGATATGGATAGCTGAGAGATGGCAAGAGTGAACCTCTGCCCATAGAATTATCTTTGAAACCTCCAACATTGCCAGGGGGCTTCTTGTACCCTCCTGATGGTTGATATAGGCTACAGTCGTGATGTTGTCCGACTGAAATCTGATTAACCTGACCGCAGCTAGCTGAGGCCAAGCCTGAAGAGCATTGAATATCGCTCTTAGTTCCAGAATGTTTATCAGGAGGAGGGCTTCCTCCTGAGTCCATGAACCCTGAGCCTTCAGGGAGTTCCAGACTGCGCCCCAGCCCAGAAGGCTGGCATCTGTCGTCACTATAGTCCATTCTGGCCTGCGGAAACTCATTCCCCTGGACAGATGGACCCGAGATAGCCACCAGAGAAGAGAATCCCTGGTCTCTTGATCCAGATTTAGCAGAGGGGACAAATCTGTGTAATTCCCATTCCACTGATTGAGCATGCAAAGTTGCAGTGGTCTGAGATGTAGGCGGGAAAACGGAACTATGTCCATTGCCGCTACCATTAGGCCGATTACTTCCATACACTGAGCCACTGACGGCTGAGAAGTGGAATAAAGAGCACGGCAGGAAGTTATAAGCTTTGATAACCTGACCTCTGTCAGAAAAATCATCATTTCTACTGAATCTATCAGAGTTCCTAGGAAGGAAACTCTTGTGAGAGGGGAGAGAGTGAACTCTTTTCTTCGTTCACCTTCCACCCGTGAGACCTCAGGAATGCCAGAACAATGTCCGTATGGGACTTGGCGATTTGAAAATTCGACGCCTGTATCAGAACCTTCGTAAAGATTCTTGGTGCCGTGGCTAACCCGAAGGCAAAAATCAAGCCAGCCATGTGGAAAAAACTAGGCCCCAATAAGTTTTATCACCAAAGCATATATAAAAACGATTAAACATGCCAGCAAACGTTTTATATTGCACATTAATCAGAGTATATACCTCTGATAGCAAGCCTGATACTAGTCGCTATTAAATCACTGTATTTAGGCTTAACTTACATTAATCCGGTATCAGCAGCTTTTTTCTAGCAAATTCCATCCCTAGAAAAACTTAAACTGCACATACCTTATTGCAGGATAACCTGCACGCCATTCTCCCTCTGAAGTTACCTCACTTCTCAGACATATGTGAGAACAGCAGTGGATCTTAGTTACTTCTGCTAAGATCATAGAAAACGCAGGAAGATTCTTCTTCTAAATGCTGCCTGAGATAAAATAGTACAACTCCGGTACCATTTAAAAACAAACTTTTGATTGAAGAAAAAAATAACTATATTACACCACTTTCCTCTTACTACCTCCAGCTATGTTGAGAGCTTGCAAGAGAATGACTGGGTATGGCAGTTAGGGGAGGAGCTATATAGCAGCTCTGCTGTGGGTGATCCTCTTGAAACTTCCTGTTGGGAAGGAGAATATCCCACAAGTAATGGATGATCCGTGGACTGGATACACCTTACAAGAGAAATATACTGAACATACCTCAAAGCAGGTGATCTGCAAACCGTCCCCCCAACTGAAGTTTTCTTTCCATACTCTTCAGTTATGTGTGAGAACAGCAATGGACCTTGGTTACAAACCGCTAAGATCATCAACCTCCAGGCAGATTCTTCTTCCAATTTCTACCTGAGAGTAAAACAGTACAACGCCGGTACCGTTTAAAAATAACAAACTCTTGATTGAAGGTAAAAACTACACTAAGTCACCACATATCTCTTGATACTTCCTTTCTTGTCGAGAGTTGCAAGTGAATGACTGGGGGTGGCAGTTAGGGGAGGAGCTATATAGACAGCTCTGCTGTGGGTGTCCTCTTGCAACTTCCTGTTGGGAAGGAGAATATCCCACAAGTAATGGATGAACCCGTGGATTGGATACACCTTTACAAGAGAAAGGCACTTTTAAGGGCTATTAGTAATTTAGTGTAGGCTTTTTTATTTTGTTAGGGGGATTAGATTAGGTGTAATTAGTTTAAAAATCTTGTAATTTGTTTATTATTTTCTGTAATTTAGTGTTCGTTTTTTTTGTACATTAGATAATTTTATTTAATTGTAATTAATTTATTTAATTTAGGTAATTAATTTAATTGTAGTGTAGTGTTAGGTGTAATTGTAACTTAGGTTAGGTTTTATTTTACAGGTATATTTGTCTTTATTTTAACTAGGTAGTTATTAAAAAGTTGATAACTAGTCTACCTAGTTAAAATACATACAAACTTGCCTGTAAAATAAAAATATACCCTAAGATATCTACAATGTAACTATTAGTTATATTGTAGCTATCTTAGGGTTTATTTTATAGGTAAGTATTTCGTTTTAAATAGGAATTATTTAGTTAATTGTAGTAAATATAATTTAAATAAATCTAAATAAAATTAAGTTAGGTGGGGGTTAGATTTAGGGGTTAATAACTATTATAGTGGTGGCGGCGACGTTGGGGGGGCAGATTAGGGGTTAATAAATGTAGGTAGGTGGCGGCGACGTTAGGGACGACAGATTAGGGGTTAATATTTAACTAGTGTTTGTGATGTGGGAGTGCGGCGGTTTAAGGGTTAATATATTTATTATAGTGGTGGCGATGTCCGGTTCGGCAGATTAGGGGTTAAAATATTTATTTTAGTGTTTGCGATGCGGGAGGGCCTCGGTTTAGGGGTTAATAGGTAGTTTATGGGTGTTAGTGTACTTTTTAGCACTTTAGTTAAGAGTTTTATGCTACGGCGTTGTAGTGTAAAACTCTTAACTACTGACTTTTAAATGCGGTACCAGTCTTGACAGGAGAGGGTCTATCGCTCACTTTTTGTCAGACTCGTAATACCGGCGCTATGCAAGTCCCATTGAAAATATAGGATACGCAATTGACGTAAGTGGATTTGCGGTATTTCCAAGTCTGGCCAAAAAAAGTGAGCGGTACACCTGTACCTGCAAGACTCGAAATACCAGCGGGCGTTAAAAAGCAGCGTTGGGACCGGCCAACGCTGCTTTTTAAGCCTAACGCAAGACTCGTAATCCAGCCGTTTATTTGCTGCGGCCATTAAAGGACACTTATAAATAGGTCACTAGAGTGTGCAGCCAATGGCTGTGTGGAATATATCTAACAGGAACTGAAAAGCTCAATTTCAGAATGGAATTGCAGGAAAAGGGGACAAAATAAATAAAGTATATTGCAGAGTGTGTATATATATATATATATATATATATATATATATATATATATATATATATATATATATATATATATATATATATATATATATATATATATAATTATATATATATATATATATATATATATATAATTATATATATATATATATATATATATATATATATATATATATATATATATATATATATATATATATATATATATATCTCAAAGTGTTTAATGTCCCTTTAATAATGGCTAAAATTTTAGCCGGGTGGTCAGTAAAATCTGCTGGGTGGTGAACCCGCCAAAAAAGGTCCTGGCTAGAACACTGGTAAGGAAGTAAGAAATGAGGACACTCTACATGTAAACATTGATCTAGTAACTTTTATCCTGACTGTTGAGTATTTTTCCTAGCAGTATTTACAGAGTTCCTTCAGCTATTGCGCCATCTATTTATATCATCTTCATGTGGCGTTTCTTATCAAATCTACTCCAACTGACACTAGATCTGGGTTGTGGACACACACTGTAAAATGACCACATGATCCTAGATTTGTTTAAAGGGACTTATGAGTAATAATTGCAGTGCAGTAAGTTATGAAACTTTAGATTCCTTTGAACAATTTCTATAAAAAGGTGATAAACCTTTTCATACGGATTTAAAAAAAAAAAAAAAAAAAAAAGAGAAAAATAAAAAATACAATAGATGCTGGTTCTTAAGTGTTGGCAATCAAGGGGTTAAATAAGGAAATCATGCTTATAGGGGCAGTGTACTGTAATATTGGTTTCCCTTAGTGTGTTTCCAATGATTTGTTATACCAGCTACAGAGTATACAATGCATGGAAAACTTATAGTTTGTTTTTATTTTTATATACAAAACAGTTTTTCTGCCAATTTAACCACAATTCACTCAATGGGTTGAGCTTGCAGGAACAACACACTTTATTAAAGAGACAGTCAACACCCAAAAAGAAAATTTATGCTTACCTAATAAATATATTTCTTTTTTGACACGATGAGTCCACGGATCATCTTAATTACGAATGGGATATTCACCTCCTGGTCAGCTGGAGGCTGCAAAGAGCACCACAGCAGAGCTGTTAAATAGCTCCTCCCTTTCCTCCCACTCCAGTCATTCGACCAAAGTTAGGTGGTGAAAGGAAAAGTCAAGGTACAGATGCATCAAACCAATATGCAGCCGCACTAGTACGGTAGCAATGCACGCAAGCTGGCTGCCATTGCAGACCCTGGTGAACATAAATCTTCTTAAGTAGACCCTCTAACTTCTTGTCCATAGGATCTTTGAAAGCACAGCTATCCTCTATGGGAATAGTGGTTCTCTTGGCTAAGGTGGAAACTGCCCCTTCTACCTTAGGAACTGTTTGCCAAGCATCCTTGAAAGAGTAAGCTATGGAAAACATCTTCTTAAAAATAGGAGAGTGAGAAAAGGGTATGCCTGGTATCTTCCACTCCTTATTAATGATCTCCGAAGCTCGCTTTGGGACTGGAAATACGTCTGAGTAAGAAGGCACCTCGAAATATTTGTCCAATTTACTAGACTTCATAGGGACAACCACTACCGTGGAGTCACAGTCGTCCAAAGTAACTAAGACCTCCCTGAGTAACAGGTGGAGGTGTTCTAGTTTAAACCTAAAAGATACAACCTCCGAATCTGTCAGGGGCAAAACACTTTCTGAATCTGAGATCTCACCCTCAGATGCTACAGCAGTATCCTCTTCGTGTTCTTGAGAGGGTACCTCTGAAATTGCATCAGGACTTACTGAATGTCTAGCTTTCCTCTTATGTTTACCCTGCAACAGTGGGAAAGCAGACAATGCATCAGAAATTGTAGAAGACATGAGAGAAGCTATGTCTTGTAAAGAAACACCAGAAGGAACTATAGCGCAGGGAACTGCTTGTGAGGGCGGTAAAATTTGGGACGCTTGGGGAGAAAGCTGCGGCATATATTGACCATCATCATTAGACTCCTGGACAACATCCGCGTTAGAGACTGGCTCTGAAAAAATATTTTCCCTATAGTTCAAAGGGAACTATAGGACAGAAAGGGATTGGTGTTTTCACATTGGCGTCAAAACATAAAGAGCAAGTGACATCTTACAAGTCCTCTTTGTCCAATGCTTGTTCAAAAATGGCCAAATAGTAAATAAAAAAACTTTAAATATATTTGCAAATATTAGAAAAACTTTAAATATATTTGCAAATATTAGAAAAACTGTCTCTTTAAATTTAAAAACGGTTTCTTTTTTCCTGCAAAACGTTCAACTTAGCAAACAAACGTATTAACAAAAAATAAAACCTCTGCACATCAGCAAGCTGCTGAAGTGCTCCTACCTGACCCGAGATCAGTCAATTTTCCCCTCCTTTCAGCTCGAACGATTCGTTAGTAAAAAACGATACACTGCAGAAAAAAAAGGAAATACCGGTTCTGCACTAGCAACGCATGATTGCTCTCAGCATGCAACTCTAGAATAGACCAGTAAATCCTTCCTGATGTCGCATTACCCTCAGCCTTCTCATAGCTGAAGTGCAACTAAAGTGGCGCGCAAACAGGAAGGACCGCCCATTGTGGGCGTTACCTCTGCCGAACTCGTCTCGTCCTAGATAGAAAAAGAGTGAAACCACCAGAGCCATACGTCCTAACAACGCATGTCTGCCTTTCAGCTAAACTCCAGCCCCAGTGCCTGCCAAATAACGCTGCCCAAACACCTTCCCTTAGGGAAAGACTTAATGTCCCAACATAAAGAGCCATCCTCCTTATAGCCCCTTATGTTCAGAGTGTGCTAACTGTGTTTGAGTCCTTTTCTTCAATGTGCCCCAGAAATTAAAGTAGCACTTACCTTAGCTTCTGCCTGGCAGCAAGGCAGCTCTCGGGCTTGAGAGGTCCTCTCCCTCACATCAACCTGAGGAGAATAAAGTGCTGAGTCAACATTTACCTCAGACTGCAGGAAATAGGGCAGCAAGAAAATATGGGAGGCGCAGTGAGAAATATGTCCCACAAGTTCCCATTGTTCTAAAGCCACCAAAGTTCTACTGAAGAGACTGATATGGACTACAGCTACACCCTAGATCTTGCACTACTTTAAAAATAATAAACTCTTGATTGAAGAAGCTATACTAACACCTCTCTTTACCTCTTCCAATCACTAACGTAGGCAAAGAGAATGACTGGGGTGGGAGGGAAGGGAGGAGCTATTTAGCAGGTCTGCTGTGGTGCTCTTTGCTTCCTCCTGCTGACCAGGAGGTGAATATCCCATTAGTAATTAAGATGATCCGTGGACTCATCGTGTCTTAAAAAAGAAAACAGAATTTATGTTTACCTGATAAATTACTTTCTCCAACGGTGTGTCCGGTCCACGGCGTCATCCTTACTTGTGGGATATTCTCTTCCCCAACAGGAAATGGCAAAGAGCCCAGCAAAGCTGGTCACATGATCCCTCCTAGGCTCCGCCTTCCCCAGTCATTCGACCGACGTAAAGGAGGAATATTTGCATAGGAGAAACCATATGATACCGTGGTGACTGTAGTTAAAGAAAATAAATTATCCGACCTGATTAAAAAAACCAGGGCGGGCCGTGGACCGGACACACCGTTGGAGAAAGTAATTTATCAGGTAAACATAAATTCTGTTTTCTCCAACATAGGTGTGTCCGGTCCACGGCGTCATCCTTACTTGTGGGAACCAATACCAAAGCTTTAGGACACGGATGAAGGGAGGGAGCAAATCAGGTCACCTAGATGGAAGGCACCACGGCTTGCAAAACCTTTCTCCCAAAAATAGCCTCAGAAGAAGCAAAAGTATCAAACTTGTAAAATTTAGTAAAAGTGTGCAGTGAAGACCAAGTCGCTGCCTTACATATCTGATCAACAGAAGCCTCGTTCTTGAAGGCCCATGTGGAAGCCACAGCCCTAGTGGAATGAGCTGTGATTCTTTCAGGAGGCTGCCGTCCGGCAGTCTCGTAAGCCAATCTGATGATGCTTTTAATCCAAAAAGAGAGAGAGGTAGAAGTTGCTTTTTGACCTCTCCTTTTACCAGAATAAACAACAAATAAGGAAGATGTTTGTCTAAAATCCTTTGTAGCATCTAAATAGAATTTTAGAGCACGAACTACATCCAAATTGTGCAACAAACGTTCCTTCTTTGAAACTGGATTCGGACACAAAGAAGGCACGACTATCTCCTGGTTAATGTTTTTGTTAGAAACAACTTTCGGAAGAAAACCAGGTTTAGTACGCAAAACCACCTTATCTGCATGGAACACCAGATAAGGAGGAGAACACTGCAGAGCAGATAATTCTGAAACTCTTCTAGCAGAAGAAATTGCAACCAAAAACAAAACTTTCCAAGATAATAACTTAATATCAACGGAATGTAAGGGTTCAAACGGAACCCCCTGAAGAACTGAAAGAACTAAATTGAGACTCCAAGGAGGAGTCAAAGGTTTGTAAACAGGCTTGATTCTAACCAGAGCCTGAACAAAGGCTTGAACATCTGGCACAGCTGCCAGCTTTTTGTGAAGTAACACAGACAAGGCAGAAATCTGTCCCTTCAAAGAACTTGCAGATAATCCTTTCTCCAAACCTTCTTGAAGAAAGGATAGAATCTTAGGAATTTTTACCTTGTCCCAAGGGAATCCTTTAGATTCACACCAAAAGATATATTTTTTCCATATTTTGTGGTAGATTTTTCTAGTTACAGGCTTTCTGGCCTGAACAAGAGTATCAATGACAGAATCTGAGAACCCTCGCTTTGATAAGATCAAGCGTTCAATCTCCAAGCAGTCAGTTGGAGTGAGACCAGATTCGGATGTTCGAACGGACCTTGAACAAGAAGGTCTCGTCTCAAAGGTAGCTTCCATGGTGGAGCCGATGACATATTCACCAGGTCTGCATACCAAGTCCTGCGTGGCCACGCAGGAGCTATCAAGATCACCGATGCCCTCTCCTGATTGATCCTGGCTACCAGCCTGGGGATGAGAGGAAACGGCGGGAATACATAAGCTAGTTTGAAGGTCCAAGGTGCTACTAGTGCATCTACTAGAGTCGCCTTGGGATCCCTGGATCTGGACCCGTAGCAAGGAACCTTGAAGTTCTGACGAGAGGCCATCAGATCCATGTCTGGAATGCCCCACAATTGAGTAATTTGGGCAAAGATTTCCGGATGGAGTTCCCACTCCCCCGGATGAAATGTCTGATGACTCAGAAAATCCGCTTCCCAATTTTCCACTCCTGGGATGTGGATTGCAGACAAGTGGCAGGAGTGAGTCTCCGCCCATTGAATGATTTTGGTCACTTCTTCCATCGCCAGGGAACTCCTTGTTCCCCCCTGATGGTTGATGTACGCAACAGTCGTCATGTTGTCTGATTGAAACCGTATGAACTTGGCCTTTGCTAGCTGAGGCCAAGCCTTGAGAGCATTGAGTATCGCTCTCAGTTCCAGAATATTTATCGGTAGAAGAGATTCTTCCCGAGACCAAAGACCCTGAGCTTTCAGGGGTCCCCAGACCGCGCCCCAGCCCACCAGACTGGCGTCGGTCGTGACAATGACCCACTCTGGTCTGCGGAAGCTCATCCCCTGTGACAGGTTGTCCAGGGACAGCCACCAGCGGAGTGAATCTCTGGTCCTCTGATTTACTTGTATCGTCGGAGACAAGTCTGTATAGTCCCCATTCCACTGACTGAGCATGCACAGTTGTAATGGTCTTAGATGAATGCGTGCAAAAGGAACTATGTCCATTGCCGCTACCATCAAACCTATTACTTCCATGCACTGCGCTATGGAAGGAAGAGGAACAGAATGAAGTATTTGACAAGAGTTCAGAAGTTTTGATTTTCTGGCCTCTGTCAGAAAAATCCTCATTTCTAAGGAGTCTATTATTGTTCCCAAGAAGGGAACCCTTGTTGACGGAGACAGAGAACTTTTTTCTGCGTTCACTTTCCACCCGTGAGATCTGAGAAAGGCCAGGGCAATGTCCGTGTGAGCCTTTGCTTGAGGAAGGGACGACGCTTGAATCAGAATGTCGTCCAAGTAAGGTACTACTGCAATGCCCCTTGGTCTTAGCACCGCTAGAAGGGACCCTAGTACCTTTGTGAAAATCCTTGGAGCAGTGGCTAATCCGAACGGAAGTGCCACAAACTGGTAATGCTTGTCCAGGAACGCGAACCTTAGGAACCGATGATGTTCCTTGTGGATAGGAATATGTAGATACGCATCCTTTAAATCCACCGTGGTCATGAATTGACCTTCCTGGATGGAAGGAAGAATAGTTCGAATGGTTTCCATTTTGAACGATGGAACCTTGAGAAACTTGTTTAGGATCTTGAGATCTAAGATTGGTCTGAATGTTCCCTCTTTTTTGGGAACTACGAACAGATTGGAGTAGAACCCCATCCCTTGTTCTCCTAATGGAATAGGATGAATCACTCCCATTTTTAACAGGTCTTCTACACAATGTAAGAATGCCTGTTTTTTTATGTGGTCTGAAGACAATTGAGACCTGTGGAACCTCCCCCTTGGGGGAAGCCCCTTGAATTCCAGAAGATAACCTTGGGAGACTATTTCTAGCGCCCAAGGATCCAGAACATCTCTTGCCCAAGCCTGAGCGAAGAGAGAGAGTCTGCCCCCCACCAGATCCGGTCCCGGATCGGGGGCCAACATCTCATGCTGTCTTGGTAGCAGTGGCAGGTTTCTTGGCCTGCTTTCCTTTGTTCCAGCCTTGCATTGGTCTCCAGGCTGGCTTGGCTTGAGAAGTATTACCCTCTTGCTTAGAGGACGTAGCACTTGGGGCTGGTCCGTTTCTGCGAAAGGGACGAAAATTAGGTTTATTTTTGGCCTTGAAAGACCTATCCTGAGGAAGGGCGTGGCCCTTGCCCCCAGTGATATCAGAGATAATCTCTTTCAAGTCAGGGCCAAACAGCGTTTTCCCCTTGAAAGGAATGTTAAGCAATTTGTTCTTGGAAGACGCATCCGCTGACCAAGATTTTAACCAAAGCGCTCTGCGCGCCACAATAGCAAAACCAGAATTTTTCGCCGCTAACCTATCCAATTGCAAAGTGGCGTCTAGGGTGAAAGAATTAGCCAATTTGAGAGCACGAATTCTGTCCATAATCTCCTCATAAGAAGAAGAATTATTATTGATCGCCTTTTCTAGCTCATCGAACCAGAAACACGCGGCTGTAGTGACAGGAACAATGCATGAAATTGGTTGTAAAAGGTAACCTTGCTGAACAAACATCTTTTTAAGCAAACCTTCTAATTTTTTATCCATAGGATCTTTGAAAGCACAACTATCTTCTATGGGTATAGTGGTGCGTTTGTTTAGAGTAGAAACCGCCCCCTCGACCTTGGGGACTGTCTGCCATAAGTCCTTTCTGGGGTCGACCATAGGAAGCAATTTTTTAAATATGGGGGGAGGGACGAAAGGTATACCGGGCCTTTCCCATTCTTTATTTACAATGTCCGCCACCCGCTTGGGTATAGGAAAAGCTTTGGGGGGCCCCGGGACCTCTAGGAACTTGTCCATTTTACATAGTTTCTCTGGAATGACCAAATTCTCACAATCATCCAGAGTGGATAACACCTCCTTAAGCAGAGCGCGGAGATGTTCCAATTTAAATTTAAATGTAATCACATCAGGTTCAGCTTGTTGAGAAATTTTCCCTGAATCTGAAATTTCTCCCTCAGACAAAACCTCCCTGGCCCCCTCAGACTGGTGTAGGGGCCCTTCAGAACCAATATCATCAGCGTCCTCATGCTCTTCAGTATTTTCTAAAACAGAGCAGTCGCGCTTTCGCTGTTAAGTGGGCATTTTGGCTAAAATGTTTTTTATAGAATTATCCATTACAGCCGTTAATTGTTGCATAGTAAGGAGTATTGGCGCGCTAGATGTACTAGGGGCCTCCTGTGTGGGCAAGACTGGTGTAGACGAAGGAGGGGATGATGCAGTACCATGCTTACTCCCCTCACTTGAGGAATCATCTTGGGCATCATTTTCTCTAAATTTTGTGTCACATAAATCACATCTATTTAAATGAGAAGGAACCTTGGCTTCCCCACATTCAGAACACAGTCTATCTGGTAGTTCAGACATGTTAAACAGGCAAAAACTTGATAACAAAGTACAAAAAACGTTTTAAAATAAACCGTTACTGTCACTTTAAATTTTAAACTGAACACACTTTATTACTGCAATTGCGAAAAAGTATGAAGGAATTGTTCAAAATTCACCAAAATTTCACCACAGTGTCTTAAAGCCTTAAAAGTATTGCACACCAAATTTGGAAGCTTTAACCCTTAAAATAACGGAACCGGAGCCGTTTTTATATTTAACCCCTTTACAGTCCCTGGTATCTGCTTTGCTGAGACCCAACCAAGCCCAAAGGGGAATACGATACCAAATGACGCCTTCAGAAAGTCTTTTCTATGTATCAGAGCTCCTCACACATGCATCTGCATGTCATGCTTCCCAAAAACAAGTGCGCAATACAGGCGCGAAAATGAGACTCTGCCTATGATTAGGGAAAGTCCCTAGAGAATAAGGTGTCCAATACAGTGCCTGCCGGTTATTTTACATAACTCCCAAGATTAAAATAATTCCTCAAGGCTATGGAGTATAAAATATAAATCGATTTAGCCCAGAAAATGTCTACAGTCTTAGAAAGCCCTTGTGAAGCCCTTTTTTTCTTTCTGTAATAAAAATGGCTTACCGGATCCCCTAGGGAAAATGACAGCTTCCAGCATTACATCGTCTTGTTAGAATGTGTCATACCTCAAGCAGCAAAAGTCTGCTCACTGTTCCCCCAACTGAAGTTAATTCCTCTCAACAGTCCTGTGTGGAACAGCCATCGATTTTAGTAACGGTTGCTAAAATCATTTTCCTCTTACAAACAGAAATCTTCATCTCTTTTCTGTTTCAGAGTAAATAGTACATACCAGCACTATTTTAAAATAACAAACTCTTGATTGAATAATAAAAACTACAGTTAAACACTAAAAAACTCTAAGCCATCTCCGTGGAGATGTTGCCTGTACAACGGCAAAGAGAATGACTGGGGAAGGCGGAGCCTAGGAGGGATCATGTGACCAGCTTTGCTGGGCTCTTTGCCATTTCCTGTTGGGGAAGAGAATATCCCACAAGTAAGGATGACGCCGTGGACCGGACACACCTATGTTGGAGAAATATAATTACTGTATTAATTTACTTGCCACACAATCCAGAGAATAAGTGCATCCATCCTTATTCTCAATTTGTAGTCCACACAGAATTTTATTTATTTTTTTAAAGTAAATTATAGCTGTTTTGAAAAACATGGCTCCATAACTCCTCCTCCCATCATCTTCTTCCCCAGAGCTTGTTTAAATTATAGCCGTTTTGAAAAACATGGCTCCATAACTCCTCTTCCCATCGTCTTCTTCCCCAGAGCTTGTTTCAAATTCTCTCATGCCCGCCAAACTTGGTCTTTTACTTTTTCAATACAGGAAGTGGTGGGGATCGTTTTTAGTGCTGCACCAGTCCTGCTCCAGTTCTGTAATTAAGCAGGGGCATATGGTATATAAATGTTACACTAATTATATTAATAATTGTATTAAGTATATAGTACATTTAAATTATAATTAGCAGTTGATATTATCTAACTTCGTGGCTTTCAATTTAACAACTTGCATTTGAACCAGTGACCCAGAGGTACAAAAGGTACTGCATATACTTTAGCTGTCAGTTCACCTGCTATGTACTAACCCAGGAATTATATGCAGTGTATACTTCTGCACGACACACAGTTATGTAGATTGTATATATTTTATATATAACATTTTAGGTGTGTTTGACATTTACATTTTTGAAAATAGATAAGAAGCACCAAGTGGGTGCAGATGAAGTAAATGGCTTCATGTGTGTTATTGTTGGTCTCTTGCTTTTTAGTCACATTGATTTAATGCTTCATAAATAATGTGGCTGTGTAGTTGATAGATGGGTTTGTACAGTAAATGGAATGTATGGCTTGTTTAATCCAAGCCTCTGCTCCTGCACTCCGTGTGCACTGGTGTAGCAGAGAAACTCGAGCTGAGGGGCAGAAATGAACTGCTGGGACCAGTCATATCATGTTTGCATGTCCCAGGGTTATCATCTGCTGTTACACTCCACAAGCTTGATTGTGGACAGGAAAGACTATGCAAAGTATCCCACTGGCAACTGAGCATTGTAAAATTTACGGTGCAAGCTAACCCTTGTCAGCTCGGGTTAAAGGCACACTTTAATTGACTTGTGACTGCTATAAGCAGAGAGAGGCAAAGGATTTAAGATGCAATGGCTCTTAGTCCGTCGCTGAAATGGGAACCTTTACATAGTTCCATGAATAGAAAGGCTGTGAACGACGATATGGACAAACTGCGCAAGTGCAATTGACCGTGAACGTGCATGAGTCCTAGTGGCCGACACTCATGAGATTTGCAGCTGAAATCAGTATCCAAGTGACGTAGATATAGGAGGAGTTTGGAAACCATGTTTTTCTCAAAACGGCAGTTTGGACTACAAAATGAGAATAAGGATGGATGCACTAATCATGTGACAAGTAATTGAATACAGTAAATATATTTTGGGTGTTGACTGTCCCTTTAATGTATCCATCTATATTTACACAAAATCCTCAATATATTTTTACAAAATGAGTCCAATATTGAAAGAAAATAATAGAAGATTAACATTGTAGTATTTCTCTGTCCCACCACAACTGGGAGCATGATTTCCTCCAAACATCCTTGTTTATGCAGCTTTTCTATAACCTGTACTTAAAAGGGACATGATAACCAAATACTGAAGCAATTGAAAGGGGGGCAGCATAACTTTAAAAACATCATCTGAACATCTCTATGTAAAAAAGGAAGATATTCTACCTGAAAATTTCCTCAGTATATCCACATCCCATTGTTAATTAAATTTTAAGTATCCCAGGACTTGCAAGGGACCGTGCATCTGGCATGATGTGCAGGAACAGTCCTGTTATTTCCCTATTCAGTTTAAGGAAGTTTACAATGAAATCTAGTGAGATCTCAGTAAAATCTCATGAGATCACAGTAATACAAAGCATGACCTCAGCACTACTGACGCTGATGTGCTATTTTTTTTTTCAACCTGCAGCTGGAGAGTAGCTGAATGATAGCTGTTCACAGAGCACTTACTATTGTGAGCTGAAGAAATTTTTAGTTAAAATAACTTCATTTTTTACATAGAGATGTTCAGGTGATTATTTTCTTGTCAGCTTTTTATAGTTATACTGCATCACTTTCAACTGAAAGAAAAAAAAACAAACATAAATAATACCACTGTTTGCAATACAATACATGGCAATGTGTAAACTAGTGCTCATAGTTGTTTAAAGGGACACTGAACCCAATTTTTTTTTTCTTTCACGTTTCAGATAGAGCATGCA
The DNA here is from genome assembly GCF_027579735.1 of Bombina bombina. Classification (NCBI taxonomy): domain Eukaryota; kingdom Metazoa; phylum Chordata; class Amphibia; order Anura; family Bombinatoridae; genus Bombina; species Bombina bombina. The sequence continues at coordinate 564,840,864 of NC_069500.1, read as the reverse complement.
ATATTAAGCAACTTTCTAATTTACTACTATGATCATTTTTTTCTTTGTTCTCTTACTATCTTTATTTGAAAAATAAGGCATCTAAGCTAAGGAGCCAGCAAATTTTTGGTTCAGAACCATGGACAGCACTTGTTCATTGGTGCTGTCCAATCAGCAAGGACAACCCAGGTTGTTCACCAAAAATGGGCCGTCATCTAAACTCACATTCTTGCTTTTCAAATAAACATACCAAGAGAATGAAGAAAAATTGATAATAGGAGTAAATTAGAAAGTTGCCTAAAATTGCATGCTCTATATGAATCACAAAAGAAAAAATTTGGGTTCAGTGTCCCTTTAAGCGAAAAATTTTCTTTATAAAACCTTCACACTAATAACATGTCATATGAGCTGCAAGTTTCAGTCAAATTGGAATGAGCTCTAATCAAGGACTACAACAAAAGTGTATATTAACTGCCCTTAGTAAAATTTAAACCAGAAAGGATATGAACAATGTGCCCTAAACTATCCTGATTTTTGATAACGCTAAGCACTGTTACATTTTTTAAATGGCAATTGTAAATACAGCACCCACCATTCACAGAACACGGAGAAGGCTTACCAAGCCCAGCAAAATCCACAAAGAAAGGGTATTCTCCAGCTGTGGTTAATAAAAATGACCTTTATTGTGCATACAGGGTCCATATTAGCAACGTTTTGGGCTCGCCCTTTTTAAAGCTTGACATATAGTGAACATAATAGTGTTTAAATAGCCATAATGGCGCCAAACAATTGTGATTAGCATATCAATATTGCCATCTAGTGGTGACAAAAAGTGAATAATTCAAATACAAAATATCTATGTATATATTAGTGAATATAACAATACCCGGTAGTGGAATGGAATAATAGATTATATATATATATATATATATATATATATATATATAAAAAGGAGAGAAAGTAACAAGGTGCAGAGGTCGGGCCGTGGACTCATCGTGTCAAAAAATAAATAAATTCATCAGGTAAGCATAAGATTTCTTTTCTTTTTAATGACACGATGAGTCCACGGATCATCTTAATTACTATTGGGAATCAATATCCAAGCTAGAGTACACAGATGATAAGGGAGGGACAAGACAGGGAACCTAAACTGAAGGCACCACTGCTTGAAGAACCTTTCTCCCAAAAGTGGCCTCAGCCGAGGCAATTGTGTCAAATTTGTAGAATTTTGAAAAAGTGTGAAGAGAGGACCAAGTTGCAGCTTTGCAAATCTGTTCCACAGAAGCTTCATTTTTGAACGCCCATGTGGAAGCAACTGTCCTCGTGGAATGAGCCGTAACTCTCTCTGGAGGCTGCTGTCCAGTAGTCTCATATGCAAAACGTATGATACTCTTCAGCCAAAAAGAAAGAGAAGTAGCCATAGCTTTCTGTCCCTTACGTTTTCCTGAGAAAACCACAAACAAAGCAGAATACAGGTATACCCCGCTCATACAGCGGGTTAGGGACCGGAGCCCCGCTGTAAAGTGAAAAAAGCCTTAAAGTGAAACAAGGCAGTTTAAGCTTTCTTTTCACTTGCCAGTGTGTTTAAAAACTTGAAAACATGTTTTAACTAACAAATATTAGGAGTGCAATAGTGCTGTGTTTAGTTTAACACTAGCACAGCACAGTATTCAATAAATACTGTACCTGTAAAATAGTGACAATGATTGTAGTAAAATTTGTCAGACTATACCACTGAGACACAGATTGCACTGTAATGCTGTAAACAGAGTGAACTGTGCATAGCAAAATGGTGCCAGTCACTTTTCTCGCAATCTCACGATGATTACAGCACTGTTTCAAAATCTTTGGAGGTTGAACTTCAGCTCCACAAAGCGCTGTATTAGCAAAGCGCTGTAAAGTGAGGTATACCTGTACTGACGAAAATCCTTAGTCACCTGCAGGTAAAATTTTAAGGAACGAACCACGTCCAAATTATGCAGAAGCCGTTCCTTTGAGTGGTAGGATTAGGACACAAGGAAGGAACAACAATCTCCTGAGTAATGTTCTGATCAGAAACAACTTTAGGAAGAAATCCTAATTTAGTACGTAAAAATACCTTATCTGAATGAAAAATAAGGTTAGGAGACTCATACTGCAATGCCGAGAGCTCTGACACTCTGTGAGCAGAAGAAATAGCAACAAGAAATAAAACTTTCCAAGATAATAACTTAATATCCAAGTAATTTATAGGCTCAAACGGAGCCCCTTAAAGAACTTTGAGAACCAAATTAAGACTCCATGGAGGAGTAACTGGCTTGAACACAGGCCTGATCCTGACCAAGGCCTGAAAAAACATCTGTCAGACGTTTGTGTAACAAAATAGATAAGGCAGAAATTTGACCCTTTAAGGAACTTGTCGATAATCCTTTCTCCAAACCCTCTTGGAGAAAGGACAAAATTCTAAGAATCCTAACTCTACTCCAGGAGTAGCCCTTGGATTCACACCAATAGAGATATTTACACCATATCCTATGGTAAATATTTCTAGTTACAGGTTTACAAGCCTGAATCATGGTCTATGACCGATTCTGAAAAGCCCTGCTTGGATAAAATTAAGCGTTCAATCTCCAAGCAGTCCGCTTCAGAGAAACTAGAGTTGGGTGAAGGAAGGGCCCTTGAATTAGAAGATCCTTCCTCAACGGAAGTCTCCAAGGTGGCAGAGATGACATGTCCACCAGATCTGCGTACCAAATCCTGCAAGGCCAAGCCGCTACAATGAGGATCACTGAGGCCCTCTCCTGCTTGATTCGAGCAATAACCCGAGGAAGAGCAAAACGGAGGAAATAGGTATGCTAGACTGACGGTCCAAGGTACCGCCAGGGCGTCCATCAGCACCGTCTGAGGGTCCCTGAACCTCGACCCGTACCTCGAAAGCTTGGCATTCTGCCGAGATGCCATGAGATCCAATTCCGGCTGACCCCATTCGAGAATCAGGCTGGAAAACACTTCCGGATGGAGTTCCCACTCCCCCGGATGAAAGATCTGCCTGCTCAGGAAGTCCGCCTTCCAGTTTTCTTCCTCTGGGATGTGGATCGACGACAGACTGCAAGAGTGGGTTTCCACCCACTGGATTATTTTGGTTACTTCTGTCATCGCCAAGGAATTCCTGGTTCCTCCCTGTTGATTGATGTAAGCCACTGAAGTTATGTTGTCCGACTGGAATGAGGCTAACTGGAGCCAGGCCAGAAGAGCATTGAAGATTGCTCTCAGTTCTAGAATGTTTATAGGAAGAACAGACTCTGACTGAGTCCAAACTCCCTGAGCCTTTAGGGAGCCCCAGACTGCTCCCCATCCTAGAAGGCTGGTGTCTGCTGTCACAATCACCCAAGATGGTCTGCGAAAGCAAGTTCCCTGGGAGAGATGATCCCGAGACAACCACCATTGAAGAGAATCCCTTGTCTCCTGCTCCATAAGTAATCGGTGAGACAAATCTGAATAATCTCTGTTCCATTGCCTGAGCATGTTTAACTGCAGAGGTCTGAGATGGAACCGAGCAAACAGGATGATGTCCATTGCCGCTACCATCAGCCCGATTACCTCCATGCACTGAGCCACTGATGGCCGAGGAGTGGACTGAGGAGCTAGACAAGTATCGAAAATCTTTCATTTCCTGCCTTCTGTCAGAAAAATCTTCATTGATCGGGAATCTATAATGGCTCCCAAGAAAGTTACGCTTGTACTTGGGACTAAGGAACTCTTTTCCAGATTTACCTTCCATCCGTGAGATTGCAGGAAGGATAACAACATTTCCGTGTGGGATCTTGCTTGTTTTAAGGATGGCGCCTGGACTAGTATGTCGTCCAGATAGGGCGCCACTGCAATTCCCCGTAACCGAAGCACCACCAACAGCGATCCCAGAACCTTTGAGAAAATTCTGGGAGCTGTGCCAAGACAAAAGGGAACTTGTGCTGATCCCTGTGAATGGGAACATGCAAATAGGCGTCCTTTAAATCCACAGTTGTCATAAATTGACCCTCTTGGACCAAAGGGAGGATGGAACGAATTTGTTTAGACTCTTGAGATCTAAAATAGGCCTGAAGGTTCCCTCTTTTGTGGGAACCACGAACAAATTGAAATAAAATCCCAGACCCTGTTCCTGAATCGGAACAGGAACTATCACTCCCAGGTCGGAGAGGTCTCCTTCACAGTGTAAGAACGCCTCTGTTTTTGTCTGGTCTACAGATAATCTTGAAAGCAGAAACCTGCCTCTGGGAGGGAAAAAAAAACTTTTGAACTCTAGTTTGTATCCCTGGGACACTATCTCTACTGCCCAGGGATCCTGAACATCTCGAACCCAAGCCTGAGCGAAGGAAAGTCTGCCCTCTACATGATCCGGATCGGGGACAGGCCCGTCATGCTGTCTTTGATTCAATAGAAGGCTTCTTGGATTGCTTTCCCTTATTCCAAAACTGATTGGGTCTCCATGAAGGTTTAGACTGTTCCTGCTTCTTGGAGGCGGAAGAGGAAGAATTTCCCTTGAAATTTTCGAAAAGGAACGAAAATTACTCTGTCGTCCCTTTTGCTTGTTTCTCTTCCTGAGGGAGAAGATGACCCTTACCTCCCGTAATATCAGAGATTATTTCCGTCAAGCTCGGTCAAAACAAGGTCTTCCCCTTGTAAAGAATCACTAAAAGCTTAGACTTAGAGGATACATCTGCAGACCAAGGCTTTAACCATAAGGCTCAGCGAGCTAGAACAGAGAAACCTGAAATCTTTGCTCCCAGTTTGATAACTTGAAGGGAAGCATCCGTAATAAAGGAATTAGCCAATTTAAAAGCTTTTATCCTATCCTGGATTTCATCCAGGGGAGTTTCTGCCCTGATAGCATCAGACAACGCATCAAACCAATATGCCGCCACACTAGTGACGGTAGCAATGCACACAGCTGGCTGCCATTGTAAGCCCTGGTGTACATATATATTTTTGAGTAACCCCTCAAATTTTTTGTCCTTAGGATCTTTGAAAGCACAACTATCATCTATGGTAATAGTAGTTCTCTTAGCTAATGTGGAAAGAGCTCCTTCCACCTTAGGGACTGTTTACCAAGCCTCCTTAACCTAGTCGGCTATGGGAAACAGCTTTGTAAATATAGGAGATGGAGAAAAAGGTATACCCGGTTTCTCCCACTCCTTAGCAATGATCTCAAAAGCTCGGTCTGGTACCGGAAAAACCTCTATCAAGGAAGGTACCTCAAAATATTTGTTCGGCTTACTGGATTTCTTAGGATTAACAACAACAACCGTGGAGTCGCTGTCGTCCAATGTAGCTAAAACCTCTAAGTAACAGAGGTGCTCTAGCTTAAATCTGAAGGATAAAACTTCAGTATCAGCAAGAGGAATTACACTGTCAGAATCTGAAATTTCACCTTCAGATGCTACTACGTTATCCTCCTCAGGCTTCTGTGAGGGGACATCTGAAATAGCAACAACTGCATCAGAAACCTTGCTTACTGAATTGTCTGATTTTCCTCTTACACTTTCCCTGCAACATTGGGAAAGCAGACAACACATCTGAAACTGCAAAAGACATGAGAGAAGCGATGTCTTTTAAAGCAACTCCAGCGGGAGCTAGAGAGGAAGCGCAGGGCACTGCATGTGAGGGCAGTAAAATTTGGGACGCTTGAGAAGAAAGCTGCGGCATATATTGAACATTGTCATTAGATTCCTGAACAGCATCCTCTTTAGAAAATGTTGGCTCAGAAAAAAAGTATATCCCTGTAACTTAAAGTTCTCTCAATACAGGAGGAACAGAAAGGGATTGGTGGTTCCACATTGGCATCAAAACATAGAGAGCAAGTGACACTTTTTAAGGCCTCTTGGTCCATTCTAACACACAATTAAACAATTTGATATAAAAGGATTAAATTTTATTAGTAAAATGCAAAAACATAAATGTTACTGTCCCTTTAAATAATAAATTAACTTTTTATTCTGTTTAAGCAAAATTAATATAGAGAGGCTTAACACGCTAAAATAACCCTGCAAACACCTCTACACCTCAGCAACACTTTGCTGAGGTGCCTACCTCCTCTGAGCAGGAGCCGTATCTACCCGCAACTTAGATTTCAGTAGTCGGTCTCCGGTGTTAACACGCAGTTATGTCGGCTACCGGTGTTAACACGCTACTATGATTTAGAGATGCGTAGTAGCCTTCATAGATTAGAGCGGAGTGAAAGGAAAAAGGGCGCACAATCACTTGCCGCTTTCTGGAGTACCTCCTATTGTGGGCGTGTAAATAAGGAATCTCCAGGTCGGTTATTAAAGTTATAGAACCGCCGGGAGATGTGGAACCACTGCTATTATTAGAACCAGCCCCAGTACCTGCTTCTAAGCTGCCCAAAATGTCCCCTCTATGCTCCTAGGAGAATCTATAATTTTGTTAACAATGAGGTCTGTCCCATTTAATAATAAAGTGCCCAACCTTTTTCTGAGTCTTATTCTTATCCCCCAGAAAGAAGCCAGCACTTACCTCATTCTGAAAAATAATCTAAAACTATACAAATATGTCAGATGTTAAACAACACAATGTACAGGGTGACTAGAATAGAGTACAATACTCCCCTCTCAAATGACCGCTGCTCTCTAACAGTCTCTCCCAACCGGACTGTGAGTAGAAAGTGAATCGAATATATAGAGGCGCTGATCTTGAATCTCGTGTATATGGACGTACACACTGGAGAAAGAAAAACTTGGCTTGTGATTTGCAGAAGTTAACAACAAATTAATGTGCAGTATACTCACTCCGAAAAATTCAGAGTTCAGCTTCTTCGAAAGGTTTTTCTGTCTCAACTTTCCCAATTTCCACACTGTGTTTGTGTCTGTGGATAATGAAAATTGCACTGCAGGTAATTGAATCTTTTGCTTGATAAAAAGTGCAATATACTCACTCCGATAAATTTCGGAATCCGGCTCCTCAGAACGTATTGTGTAGTTTGAAATTACTTCCAAAAAGGCAGCAAAAATACTTGTTGTGGTAAAAACAAATATTTATTAAAACATAATAAAATGCTCTTATTTATCTTGGCTCTACGCGTTTCAACGACAGTGTCGTCTTTTTCAAGAGCACTTCCAATTGTTTTTACTGCTCTTGAAAAAGACGACACTGTCGTTGAAACGCGTAGAGCCAAGATAAATAAGAGCATTTTATTATGTTTTAATAAATATTTGTTTTTACCACAACAAGTATTTTTGCTGCCTTTTTGGAAGTAATTTCAAACTACACAATACGTTCTGAGGAGCCGGATTCCGAAATTTATCGGAGTGAGTATATTGCACTTTTTATCAAGCAAAAGATTCAATTACCTGCAGTGCAATTTTCATTATCCACAGACACAAACACAGTGTGGAAATTGGGAAAGTTGAGACAGAAAAACCTTTCGAAGAAGCTGAACTCTGAATTTTTCGGAGTGAGTATACTGCACATTAATTTGTTGTTAACTTCTGCAAATCACAAGCCAAGTTTTTCTTTCTCCAGTGTGTACGTCCATATACACGAGATTCAAGATCAGCGCCTCTATATATTCGATTCACTTACCTCATTCTGCCTGACAGCAAGGCAGTTCCCAGGTTTAAGAGGTCCTCTCCCTCACATGGACCTGTGAAATAAAAGAAAGTCCTAAGTATCCCTCAGGTTTTCAGGGATAGGGCAGCATAAATATATGGGAGGTGCAGTGAGAATTATGTCCCACAAGTTTCCATTGCTCTACTGAAGAGACTGATATGGACTACGGCTACACCCTAGGACAAAGCAGCACAATCTTGCACTACTTTAAACATAATAAACTCTTGATTGAAGAATCTTTTCTAAAACCTACTTTACCACCTCCTTGCTCTTAACGTAGGCAAAGAGAATGACTGGGTTGGGAGGGAAGGGAGGTGATATTCAACAGCTTTGCTGTGGTGCTCTTTGCCGCCTCCTTCTGGGCAGGATTGATAATCCCAATAGTAATTAAGTGAAGGTAAACTTTGATGAATGAAAGCCCATTTTTTAAAAATACTATTAAAAACAGGGGCACTTTCATTCATCAAAGTTTACAAAGCAGCGGTTTTGATTAAAAACTTCTTTGCACAGCCAGAACAGCTTCCCCCACACGGAGATACTCTCTTCACACGTCATCAACGACTAATCCAGCTTCCCCCAATCACGGCTTCCCCCCCAGGGTAGTCATTGCCTAAGGCCATGTTGTGATTGAAGGAAGCTGGATTAGACATTGATGACGTGTGAAGAGAGGATCTCCGGGTGGGGGAAGCTGCTCTGGCTGTGAAAAAAAACAAAACGTACGTTTTTAATCAAAAAGGCTGCCTTCTAAACTTTGATGAATGAAAGTGCCCCTGTTTTTAATAGTATTTTTAAAAAACGGGCTTTCATTCATCAAAGTTTACCTTCACTTTAAAAGCATTTAAAATTTGTCTATATATGAAAATATTAACTTTCACATATAACAATCAGTCAAAACAATAGATACTCAATTTAGAACTAAATGACAATTTAAGTTCATAGTTTACTCATCAGATTATTCAGATAAATTAAACAAGATTTTCATTCTATATATTGAGTCTAAAAGGGACACTGAACCCAAATTTTTTCTTTTGTGATTCAGATAGAGCATGCAATTTTAAGCAACTTTCTAATTTACTCCCATTAGCAATTTTTCTTCGTTCTCTAGCCATCTTCATTTGAAAAAGAAGGCATCTAAGATTTTTTTTTGCTTCAGTACTCTGGACAGCAATTTTTTATTGGTGCATGAATTTATCCACCAATCAGCAAGAGCAACGCAGGTTGTTCACCAAAAATGGGCCAGCATCTAAACTTAGATTCTTGCATTTCAAATAAAGATACCAAGAGAATGAAGAACATTTGATAATAGGAGTAAATTAGAAAGTTGCTTAAAATTTCATGCACTATCTGAATCACGAAAGAAATGTTTTGGGTTCAGTGTCCCTTTAAACATATAAAGAATCATTACTATACACTACCAAAAGGCTGTCCAATTGCCTTCCCTATTGAGGCCATAAAGTGTTTAATTCATTAATCCAAAAGGTCTCTCTCTTATTTAATAGAGCCTCCCTATCTCCGCCTCTTCTGGGCATATGAACTTGCTCAAAAATCTGAAAGCGGAGCTGACTAATATTATGCCCCGCTTTCAAAAAATGAGAAGAAACGGGGGCATCTATATCTCCACACCTAATATTTGACTTGTGTTCAGAGATCCTTTCACGTGCCTCCCTGGTCGACTGCCCAATATATAACAAAGAACATGGGCACTTAACGGCATAAATAATGTATCTTGATCTACAAGTCAAATATTCATTGATCATATATTTTTTTACCTGTATATGGATGGGAGATCCTATCCCCTTTAATCATAGAATTGCAATTAATACATGATAGGCAAGGGAAACACCCTGTGCGTGTCCTGCATGTAATAGTTTTCTGGATACTTTTACCACTACCTACATCAGCTTTAACCAACCTGTCTGATGTTCAGACTTCTTTTGTAAGCTGGCATTAGGGGTTCTATAAATGCATTAATGGCTGGATGTCATTTCTGTACAATATGCCAGTACTTGTGTATGATCCTGTTAATCTGTCTGCTTCTAGTGTTATATTGAGATACAAAAAAACAATCTGTCTCTTAGTTTTTTTCTTTACTGGGTTGGACACAAATTTATTATTAATATATAAGATAAACAAGAATGTATACGTACACAATGTGATGAAGTATTGAGATCTGATTATACCTACAAGCTCAACCCATTTTATTAGGTTGTGGCTTGAAAACACAAAATCAGCTAATTCATATACACAAATAAACCTTAAAAAGCGAATCTCATACATTTTATACTCTGCAGCTGGTAAATAAAGTAACTGGAAACGCATTAAGGGAAAAACAATACGCTTGGGAGGTTTGCTGGATTTCTTTCGATATAGAAATGTATTGTGTTGATACATTTTATATTTTGTATTGACACATTTTATATTTGAATTATTCACTTTTTTCACCACTAGATGGCAATATTGATATGCTAATCACAATTGTTTGGCACCATTATGGCTATTTAAACACTGTTAAGTTTACTATATGTCAAGCTTGAAAAAGGGCTAAGTGTGAGCCCGAAACGTTGCTTATTTGGACCCTGTATCTACAATAAAGGTCGCTTTTATTAAACACAGCTGGAGAATACCTTTTCTTTGTACATTTTATAATGGAATCATAGACACAGGTTAAAAAAGTGTCCACAAGCAAACATGCAATGCAACTGATGTTCATTGCATATTTCTTGCAACACATTTGTCCTGAGTGGATTTCAGCAGAAAAAAAGCATTAGACAGGGTTAAAATGGTCTATGGAAATTATCTTCAATAGATATTTGTTTGTAAATCTGTTGAAATAACAAGATTTTTCAGCAGGCTAGAAATAAATTAACATGCTAGGTGCTTAAAATGTATTAAATCCTTGATTGCTGCAATCTTTATCAAGAGCCAAACTCAGCCCCCGTCAATTGCCTTATTTGGAAGAGCCAATCCAGACTTGTTACTGAAGTAAACAGTTTTCTGCTGTCATTTTGAGAACACATTCTCCATTTTTTTCAGTATGTAATTGCATCACTGCTAAAGCGAATTTTGGACAGTGAAGTGGCAAGGTTAGGCTTAATTAGCTTGCACTTCTCCGAATCAGAAAACTCTGAATTTTAAGACTTAAATTATATAAGTGGGCAATATAAACATTGAAAGTACAATGAAAAATTATTTTTAAATATTCAACGCTAGAAAATCCAATTGTCAGATCTTTAAGATAAGTAGAACCATTGGAGCTGTAGGATTGGCTAAAAATTGTTGATATATATATATATATATAGGCAAAAAATTGGTGTATGCGCACTCTCACCAACGTTCAACAACTACCAGGGTGCTATACGGTGTATGATAGAAAAGCAAAAAAGAAGCACTCACTGGATTTTCATCAAAAAGTGACCAGAAACTACATTAAATTTCTGGTCACTTTTTGATGAAAATCCAGTGAGTGCTTCTTTTTTGTGTGTATATATATATATATATATATATATATATATATATATATATATATATATATATATATATATATATATATATATATATATATATATATATATATATATATATATATATATATATATATATATATATATATATATATATATATATATATATATATATATATATATATATATATATATATATATAACAAAAAGGGTACAGGACAAATGGCTACTATAAATGTGTCTTTTTCCAAAAAAAATTTTTATCAAACTTTAGAAAACAATGTTATGCTAGATTATAATTTTAATGTGGTGCAGACCCTATAAAAAATTATTCTTCAACAAACTACAAGAGGAGAACAAGGACCATCAAAAATTTCTTACGGCCCTGTATAGATAGGGAATCAAGCACTCTTTTTTTATAAAAAATAGCTCAAAAGTGTAGCTAAATTAAACAATTGGAATGAATCTCTGACCAGTACAATCACTGAGAGCAAAAAATAATTTATTAATAGTACAGAAAGAAGTAAATCCTAACTGTCTAAACATAGCAATAGGCCAGTTGTGTGCTGGCCTCGGGTATATGTTAGCAACACAAAGTAAAGTATGTTGAACAAACAATATAGTACATGTGGCCAATTAAAACCCTGAAGATGTGCACATCATAATCATAATATTGGCAAAAATACAATCCAAAGACACCTAGTACACTGCTACACCCAAGCTGTACACGGTACCCAAGTCAATACAAGGGATAATTACCGGACAGGTAAATTTTTAGGGATCTAAGTAGTGATAGGTGCTTTGTAAAGATTTCAGGAACAACAATAATGGCAGTATAGCGACAATTACAAAGAATTACATACAAGTATGAAGAATAGCTATTGCAATGGTTATTAGCAATAAGATAGATAGTGAGTTACATGCAAGTATGAAGAATAACTATTGCAATGGTTATTAGCAATAAGATAGATAGTGGAACATAGTAATACATCCTCCATAATGAATTGCCTCAGTACAGCAGTTACATAGAGACACTGCAGTTTACATAGAGATGCCTGCATATATTGAGATAAAATTCTCACAAGAGTGTATTGCTGAAGAAAACAACCAAATCACACCAGGATGATTTTCCACATAAAGCGGTATTGTCTTCAGCCAGACTTTAGCAAAATGGGATAAGTGCTGCCAAAGCTGCATGCGTGTTAGTAAAGCATAGTACTTCTTATTGCTGAAGATGTTGTGTGAAAGCAGCAAACAAGCCAAATGAGCAGTGGGAATCAGTCCAGGCTAACCCCCCATATTGCAAGTGAAAGCAGCTATATTCCTATGTTAAACCATAAGCATGCACTTATCTGATTCTGGAGGTGTCCACAATTGAGGTCCGCTGTTTGTTCCCGGTTGCCTCCTGAAATACTGCCTTGTAATTGAGTCCCATGAAACAGTTTGCTGAGCCAGTTGAATGCTGCACGCTGAGACTGCAGCGTGGTAGGACTGTGTGCTTACTTCCTGGTTGGTCACATGTGCGTCTGTGATCCAATGCCTACGATCCAGATCGTTTCCCCCACAATGCCAAATGATAGACGGGGCTTCCTCAGGGCGGATGGATCTTAGCCCTGCTGGGAGGGAATATATCCACAAAGACTCCTCCCAGTTTTAACCAATTATGTACCTTAATCTTGATGCTAAACAATGTGTAACATACATACCAAACCTAACTAATTCTAAAGAAGGAAGTAACTAGCAAAAAAGTTGATGAGACATAATAAGTCAAATTAGTTAATGACGTTCACAATTGCAAATAAAAAAAATAACAAACAAAAGATAAGCAAAAGAATGAAATAAGTAGTCTTTAATTAAAATTGAAACTAAAATTAGAAACTCAGGGAGCAAGTAATGATGTTAGAAAGCTATTCATATTCATAACATCCAAATACTCTAATATACATGAATATTATAATAGAAAGGGGCTTTTTTAGATGAAACTAGCCATATCCAACTTTTCATTAAGACCAACTGGCGAAAGAGTGTTCAAAGTAAATATCCACTTACACTCTTCTATTATAATATTCATGTATATTAGAGTATTTGGATGTTATGAATATGAATAGCTTTCTAACATCATTACTTGCTCCCTGAGTTTCTAATTTTAGTTTCAATTTTAATTAAAGACTACTTATTTCATTCTTTTGCTTATCTTTTGTTTTTCATTTTTTTTTTTTTTTTTTTTATTTGCAATTGTGAACGTCATTAACTAATTTGACTTATTCTGTCTCATCAACTTTTTTGCTAGTTACTTCCTTCTTTAGAATTAGTTAGGTTTGGTATGTATGTTACACATTGTTTAGCATCAAGATTAAGGTACATAATTGGTTAAAACTGGGAGGAGTCTTTGTGGATATATTCCCTCCCAGCAGGGCTAAGATCCATCCGCCCTGAGGAAGCCCCGTCTATCATTTGGCATTGTGGGGGAAACGATCTGGATCGTAGGCATTGGATCACAGACGCACATGTGACCAACCAGGAAGTAAGCACACAGTCCTACCACGCTGCAGTCTCAGCGTGCAGCATTCAACTGGCTCAGCAAACTGTTTCATGGGACTCAATTACAAGGCAGTATTTCAGGAGGCAACCGGGAACAAACAGCGGACCTCAATTGTGGACACCTCCAGAATCAGATAAGTGCATGCTTATGGTTTAACACAGGAATATAGCTGCTTTCACTTGCAATATGGGGGGTTAGCCTGGACTGATTCCCACTGTTCATTTGGCTTGTTTGCTGCTTTCACACAACATCTTCAGCAATAAGAAGTACTATGCTTTACTAACACGCATGCAGCTTTGGCAGCACTTATCCCATTTTGCTAAAGTCTGGCTGAAGACAATACCGCTATATGTGGAAAATCATCCTGGTGTGATTTGGTTGTTTTCTTCAGCAATACACTCTTGTGAGAATTTTATCTCAATATATGCAGGCATCTCTATGTAAACTGCTGTGTCTCTATGTAACTGCTGTACTGAGGCAATTCATTATGGAGGATGTATTACTATGTTCCACTATCTATCTTATTGCTAATAACCATTGCAATAGTTATTCTTCATACTTGCATGTAACTCACTATCTATCTTATTGCTAATAACCATTGCAATAGCTATTCTTCATACTTGTATGTAATTCTTTGTAATTGTCGCTATACTGCCATTATTGTTGTTCCTGAAATCTTTACAAAGCACCTATCACTACTTAGATCCCTAAAAATTTACCTGTCCGGTAATTATCCCTTGTATTGACTTGGGTACCGTGTACAGCTTGGGTGTAGCAGTGTACTAGGTGTCTTTGGATTGTATTTTTGCCAATATTATGATTATGATGTGCACATCTTCAGGGTTTTAATTGGCCACATGTACTATATTGTTTGTTCAACATACTTTACTTTGTGTTGCTAACATATACCCGAGGCCAGCACACAACTGGCCTATTGCTATGTTTAGACAGTTAGGATTTACTTCTTTCTGTACTATTAATAAATTATTTTTTGCTCTCAGTGATTGTACTGGTCAGAGATTCATTCCAATTGTTTAATTTAGCTACACTTTTGAGCTATTTTTTATAAAAAAAGAGTGCTTGATTCCCTATCTATACAGGTAAGAAATTTTTGATGGTCCTTGTTCTCCTCTTGTAGTTTGTTGAAGTGTATATATATATATATATATATATATATATATATATATATATCTCTTACATGAATAACGTTTAAAAACCAATTTACTGCAAATTAAATTGTATAGTTATCATAAGAACCCATATCGCCAAACTTCAGCCGAATGTATGTCATCATCATTCAAAAGTTATAAGCACTTGAAAACAGTGTTTGAGATTGAAATTGTGTTCTAACATTAAAGTGTGACTAGAATGTAAATTGTAATCTGTTTTGCTAAATAGGAATTTAAAAAAAAAAATGGGAAAGTTATAAAATGTAATTTTCATGTTTAAAAGACAAATACAGTATAATTGCATAATCAACAAATTCATAACAAAAAGACAATACAAAAAGAACTTTGTCGGGATTTTAAATAAGTAGTAGCTTTTTTTCCCCTGACATGGAATTGGAAAGTTGTTTACAATTGCATGTTCTATATGAATCATGAAAGTTTAATTTTGATTTTAGTGTTCCTTTAAAGGGTCCTGTAGCCAAAAATTGTCATTCATATAAAAGAACAGCATTGATATTAATCTTTGCCTGGGGAAAAAAATAAATGTTATAGCCACTACTGTATCACTGAACAAAACATAGGGAGCCACTGGCTCCTAACATTTCACAAAAGAAACTGTTGTTGCTTTTTTATCCCTTTAAAAAGGGACAAAAAACCCCAATATTTTTCTTTGCATTAGTTTTCATGATTCAAATAGAACATGTGATTTTAAACAATTTGCTTCATTTTCTTGGTATTCTATTTTGAAGGAGCAGCTATGCACTACTGGGAGCTATCTGAAGACATCTGGTGAACCAATGAAGAGGCATTTTTGTGCAGCCACCAATCAGCAATTAACTCCCACTCACAGTAATGCATTGCTGCTCCTGAATCTACCTAGATATCCTCTTCAACTAAGGATATAAAGAGAGTGAAGCTATTTAGATAATAGAAGCAAATTGGAAAGTCGTTTAAAAATCACACGTTCTGTTTGAATCATGAAAGAAAAATTTTCGGTTTAATGTCCCTTTAAGTTTTATTTTTCCCTTTTTTATCCTTTACAATCCTTGACACTGAGTGCTTTTAGTGTATCCTATGTTAAGATCCTTTTCCCTTTATATAACATTTGAGATCTCTATTAACAACATTCCAGTCACAAAAAAAGGTGATCAGACACTGCTCGTTATTCATAGGTATACACATTTAATGAGACAACTGAATTCATCAATTGTTTATCATTTTCTAGATACCATGTGACCAAAACATAACTAGCCTAATATAAAATTACATAAACTCACCTATGCCAGTACGTAACAGCAAAAATGAGTACATGCTAAGAAAGGAAGAGGTCATGTGCTTCAGAACAGGTCCTCTGCACTATTTTTTTCGGGGAAAAAGCTGAACTATGTGTCATAGTTTTAAGGCCCCAAGAAAAAGCATAACTAAGAATGTGTGCTTTGGGGACATTTGATGGGAGGCCAAACAAGATGACAACAAATAAAAATATAAATACTGTGAATACTGAATTACTGTGTCAACACATTACTAGAAAAAAACAACAGTGCTTAAAGGGACACTGAACCCATTTTTTTTTCATTCATGATTCAGATAGAGAAGCAATTTTAAGCAACTTTCTAATTTACTCCTATTATCAATCTTTCTTCGTTCTCTTGCTATCTTTATTTGAAAAAGAAAGCCCATAACCCTGGACAGCACTTGTTTATTGGTGGATGAATTTATCCAATAATCAGCAAGAACAACCCAGGTTAATCATCAAAAATGGACCAGCATCTAAACTTACATTCATTGCTTTTCAAATAAAAATACCAAGAGAATGAAGAACATTTGATAATAGGAGTAAATTAGAAAGTTGCTTAAAATTGCATTCTTTATCTGAATCACGAAAGAAAAAAAATTTGGGTTGTGTCCCTTTAAAAGGGACAGTCTACACCTTAGTCATCTTAAAGTCTTACCTTGGATTAAGCTGCAAAAAAACTCCTGAACCCTCTTTCTATATTATGCAGCAGAAACGGTTTAAAGTTCTTTTAAAATGATTATTGTTTCTGGCCACTTTGAATTGGCTGCCAAGCACCGTCTAGTGATGACATCATGATCTAGAGTGCATATGGCATCCAATCACAAAAGGCTCTCTAGTGATTCAACAGACTGTCAATGCTATTCAGCAGAGTGCCTAGATGCAGGCCAGATCATCATTTCATCAGTGAGTGGATCTTGGCAGCCATTTCAAAATGTCTAGAAACAATATTCATTTTAAAATAACTTTTTTTTTTACTATTCCTGCTGCTTAATATAAAGGGGTGCAGGAGGCTATTTGCAGCTTAATCTAAAGTAAGGCTTAACGATGACTAAGGTGTAGACTGTCCCTTTAATAATGACAAACCCAAAATGACAAGCCGCCAGAACAAACAAATATCTGGATGGAAACATATGGAGATATCCTTAAAGAATCCGTAGAGCAACAACAAAACACGTGTTGGAATTTCTAAGGGACAATTATCACGCTGTGGAAAGTGGTGTATCTACCTGAAATACAGAATTTAATTCAAACTGTTTCTATATAACCGCACTGTAGTGATGCGCTATAGCAGTTACAAGGACAGTGGGACGATCCAAACCAGGTTTCACATAGTTGGTTGGCGTTTGATATTTGTGTCCCTTGTTTTTAAAAATATTGTTTTAAAGTATTCTGGAATAAATATTTTAGAGATTGCATATCCTTTCCTGGCTGTTACTCAGAAAATCCGGGAGTAACTACGTATAAGCCTTTAATCGTACGGCACTCTTATAATACCGAGCAAGTCTTGCTCTAGTACATATGAGTACGCACTTGAGCTGGGTTTTTTCCTACAGTTAGGGTTGCCACCTCGGCCATGTTTTCCTGGACACTTATGAGTTACACATGCCGTAGGGTGTGAAGGGAGGAACATGTATTGTGCTGTTCATCAGCACTATTCATGTGATGTCCAGAGGTTCAATACATGTTCCGCCTGCTTACCCTGCAGCATGTTTAACTTATATAAGTGTCCAGGAAAACATTGACAAGATGGCAACCCTACCTACAGTCCTAACAGTATTATACTATTGTGTGCTTTTCTCTCTTTTTTGGAGAGCTGCAATAAAACACAAGACATCTGGATTTTGGGACTTTATATTTTGTAGTAACGTTCTTTGCACTATAGTTTGTTTTTCTGTAATTAATATTTCCCTTGTATTATAACAAATAAAAAGTGCCAACTAGAGGGAGAATAGCAGAAATAGGGTACCCTGCAATCTTACCTACATCTGCCCTATATATATTGTGTGTTTAATAGCAATACATTCATATGCTGTTAAGATATGAAACCCAAAAATATATTTTGTGATTCAGAAAGAGCATACAATTAATAAAAAAAAGTTTGTATTACCAAAGTTATTTAGATCATGTAATATTCTTTGTTGAAGATACCTAGGTATTTGTTTGGAGCACTACATAGCAGGAAACAGTGCTGCCATCTAGTGCTCTTGCAAATGCATTGGATACCATTCTAGCAAAACTGCTATAATATATTGCTCCAAACACATGCAGACACCCCAACCTGCAAAAACTCATTACAGGGAGGTGGGCTTCACCGGCTACTGCGCCGCTCCCCCTCCCACTTATATATTGGACACCTTGAAAACCTAAAAAAGATAGAGATTTATCATTAAAGTAGCTTCCCACTAAAGTCACATTTAAAAAAAGTAGCTTTATTGCACAACCACATACAACAAACCTTTTTTTCAGTGATTGTACGCTTGTTGAATGCTTAAATATTTTAGAATACGAAGTTTAATTACGGGCAGTAAATAAGGTAGTATTTGTGTTTTATTAAAATCAGTGGGGGCTTTTTGGTTACTGATGCATGCTTTGAGGGTTCTATCCCAGCAACTAAAGGCATTCCTTAGGCTGCGTTCGGGCTTTGAGCGTTTTCCTCACACTTGCAAGTGAGATGCCTGGCGTTTTTTTAGCGCTCTGACGTAAGTCCCAGCGCTTCCAGCGTGCTGGAAAAGCTGGGACTTTTCAAAGCAAGCTCAGACGCTTGGCAACATGGCAGCCTCCACACATGTGTTGCTGTGGAGGCTGCCATGTTTTTAGAAGCAGCAGAGGAGGGACAGGTGAGGCGGATAAGTCTGACAGCAGCATTTAGAACAGGGCAAAGTGGAGATAGGTTAAGTCTTAAAGGGCCACTGTAAGTAAATATTTTCTATGCCTGTTACTAACTAACTACCCCAAATACGCTTTTTATCAATAGCATTTCATTAACATATTGCTACCGTATATCAGAAATCTTGTCTGCAAATTTAATTGTTTTCCAAACCCACTCCGTGGGTATCCTTTGCTCTGTACCAATCCGTTTACAATACCTAGGTTTCAAAATGGCGCTTTAAACACAAAGTTATTGGTTTAAGTATTTTGAACATGCAGTGCTGAAAATAGTGGGCAGGATAACGTGACATCATTGGTGAATAAAAGATATAACTTTTAGAACGTTATTAAACTTTGTTTTGGAGAAAATATAGGTCAGTAGGTTTTAATTAATGTTTATTAACTTTAATATGTTAGTTGTTTAGCTTAAAAATTATAACAGAAAGTAATCCTTTAACCCTGTACTAAATGCTGCTGTCAGGCTTATCCGGTGTTATGCTGAGAATTGTTTCCCCAGCCTCTCGGCAAACAAACGGATCTCTGACCCACCTCCATTCAGTTGCTCTCAGCTCAGCACCTGTAGTATTATTAGCTGAATGGGGCAGGATAAGCTACAGGGGCTGAGCTGAGAGCAGCTGAATAGAGGTGGGTCAGAGTCCCGATGTTTGCAGAGAGGCAGGGGAAACCATTCTCGGAACAACGGTGTTGTGTAAACAGCTTAAATAAAAATAATCCTCTACTTAGACACATTTACAAATTAAAAGAGAGACACAATTTAAAGTCAGCTACAAGGGAGCTTAGTAAAAATGATTGCATGCGCAAAGTCCATTATTGTGCAGCAGATCCCTTTGAGCATGCGATTGTTTTCACTAAGCTCCCTTGCTTGTGACGTCACCTAGCGCCACGTCATCGCTGGAAGTGAAGCGCCTCCACTAGCTCCCGAGCGCTGCCCGAACAAGGCCTTAAAGAAACACTTTTTGGGCCACATTGGATCATGGTACTTGGAGTTTCAGGGAGATTGCATTCCATTTGCTGGCATCAGGGAGCCGCTATTAGAATCAGGGAGACTCCCTGAACTTCAGGGAGAGTTGGGATGTCTGCACATGCATGCTCCTAAACATATTACCCTGCTCTTTCAACAAAAAGATACCAAACGAGCAAAGACAATTTAAAAATATAAATAAATTAGAAAGTTACTTAAACGTGTGTGAAGGGAAAATGTTGAGATTCATGACATGTTAAGGCTTCAAAAATAAATAGTGATCTGCAGCCCCAAGTGTAAGGCAGTTGGCCAGCAATGCTCTAGTCAAAATATACACAAAATTATTAGCAGTCTTTACATGAAACAATATGAAAATGTACTTTCAACGCAAAAAAATATAAATTACGTCAAATATGGGTGATACACAAATCCTAATATAACGGTATATAAAAGTAGATTACTATAATTACTTCATAAACTGGTTACTGGCTCTTATTAACGAATAGATCACCCAGTAACACCTTCTATACCCTGATAAACAAGGAGAGAAAACACCAGGACAAAAAAAAAGGTATCATTATATAAACAATTACAGCACACAAGACAGCTATATCAAGGAAAACAAGTGACAACCGCAAAGCTTGTCGGGAAACGTAGTTCTAATTTTCTACCGTGCCCTTGCAGTTGCTTTTACATACGCACAGCTTATGTCCTTATCTATGCTTCGCCAAGTGCCACTGTCAACGCTTTACTTTTGCTTGTTTATAAAACAACCAGCATGCGTCCCCTTCCTTCAACTCAATGTTTTAACCATTAAGACACTAAAGAAGACTGAATACATTGACATTGTACATAAATGCACAGAAGTCCTTTGACAACCAAAACGGTTAGCTATACCCTTCTCTATGGATCTCGCACTTTTCTCACCAGTGTGAGGGCCGCCCGGGTTGGCTGCAGCTTCCTCTTGCTGACTGCCCGGATAGTCGCTCTCACAATGGAGGCAGACATGTTGCTGTGCTCGCCCTTTTGCCCATGAGAGCCTGAAAAGGCCCGGTAAAGAATAGAGGGCGATATACTGCGAACAGTACTACAGGACCCGAAACACAACTCCCAGACTCCTCCCCGAGCACGTCACAAGGACGACACGGCCATTAGTTATAATGTCCTAGGCGGTGACTTTGCTAGTTTAACTGTCACGTGATATCAGTATGACCTAGCTGCTATTATTGCGATTGTTACGTAAAAGTACAATGAATCGCAAAGTGGGAGTGGGATGATACACAGTTTTATGGTTGTAGTTCAACAAGTTGGCGTTTCATTTTTATGATATGGATTTAATTTTAACCGTTTGGGGAACAGGGATAATTTTTTTATGTTAAAGATCAACTTTTTTTTTACTTTTAGATTTTTATGTGCATTCGTTACATCGGTATGTCCAGAACACTTTATCTATGTTGATAAGTAACGTAAATATTTTCAAAATGATTTCACATCTGTAAAATATAAATAAAAATAAAACAGCAAATTAATATTTTATTTCCATTAGTAAAATGCTATGATGGGCAAGATTATGCAAATTTCCAAGTGGACAGGATTATTCACATGTGCATCTTATTGCATATTGTGGGGCGAATGTGTTCCCCATATTCATCATTGCATGAGGGAACACCATAGCGCCAGTGCCGTCTTTAATATTGACTGAACCCTGGGCAAAAATTTTCTTGCCCCCCCCAATGCAATTTCGCTCTCCACCACAACATCCCAAAAAACAACTAAATCAATTTATTTTATAATTGTTTTCAAAATTATTAGCCCAGCAGTGGATCATCACTGCTTGGCAAATCATTTTAAAAAAAATGAAATAAATTGAAATATGTGAAACTGGACCTAAGCATTACTAATAAGTAAATAAATGTATAAATTCCTCCACTGTGGATTTATTTAATATTCCTTTGAATGTGATTCTGGTGTGAGTTTAGCTGGTTAAAGAGATTTAGGGCAGCCAACAGGAGCAAAGCAAGTTAAAGACTGAGGAGGAAGCATGGAGGTGCAGACAAATATAAGTTTACTGACTGAAACAGCAGAACTACTATGGGAAGCTGTAAAATCTGAGACATAGAGAAAACAAAAACTATAAAAATAAACCTTACATTAATGTGTGAAGTATCAGCATGACACTTCTTTGCTAGGAACAAGTTCCCTCTCACCCTGCAGTAGACAATGCTGCATGGGGAGGGGCGTGTGTGCACTCACTTATTCTTCCCACTGACACCTTTCTACAAAGCACTGTTCCCCTAACAAACTTCTGTTTTTTTGTTTTTTTAGATATATTTATTGTTTTATACATTAAACATAAAAGGGTCACTGTAATAATTTAGCCTCAGAAAAAAAAATACATGTATATTTATAAATACATACAAAATGCTAATATACACTGACAGAATGGACCCAGACAAACCGACTTACAAACAGATAAAAAAAAAAAAGGGAAAAAGTCCTTACATATGCCTCCCCAGTCAGGGATTGAAGATATTATAACAATATATCACTTCTGATTTCTCCCCTTAATACTGCATTTTGGATCCATTCAGCGTTTATAAACGGGGCAATAAGTCTTGTTTGTACCTCTATGGGATTTGAAAATATATAATTACTCCATTTTCTAAAGAAGGTGTTTATTTCGCTTTCAGAATCTATTGACGTTTCATATTGTTCCAAAATTAATTTAGCGTCTATCTTGTTAAGAAGCATGGATAGGGAGGGTTTTTTATTAGACTTCCATGAAGAGAATATGTTTCTTGCACAGAGTATTATAAAATTAATAAAAACACTATTCTCTTCCCTATCCTTGTATTTTTTCAAAAACACAATCTCCACTTTATTCAAGAACACCTCATGTTTTAAAATTCTAGACAGCCAAAAGGATACTTTTCCCCAAAATTGATTTACTTTAGGACAATCCCATATACAATGAATCAAGTTGGCGTTAGGCCATCTACAACGCGCACATTCATAAGTTTGTGCTTTATTCCATTTTCCTAAATCCTCAGGAGTAATGTAAACTCAATTAACTTAATATGGGATTCACGCCAAGCTAACTGCAGAGTTGCTGTCCATGCTCTAGCAATAGTTTTTTCAATTGTCTTAAGCTCTAAAGTGGGGATATCCACCGACCATTTTTCATGCAGACGTCCCATGGCCAGCAGTCCGTCTTTGACTAAGAGGAGATTATACCATTGAGATATAGAAACTTTGCCCTTTTGAAACATATTTAGGCCCATATAGACTCTTTCCCAATTTCTATTAAAGTCTTTTAATTGAAATGTGTTCAGAAAATGTCTAACTTGAAAATATCCAAATAAGTCGCGATTAGGGAGATTATACTTTTCTTTCAAAACACTAAATGTATGTATGACATTTCTATCACCGTCTATGCACTGAGAAAAAAACTCAAGTCCCTTTACCTTCCACCTTATAAAAACTTCAGTTTCATAGCCCGAAGGGAATGCAGGATTGTCTTGTATAGGAAGAAATTTAGAGCACTGGAAATTAATATTCAGGGCTCGACATAGCCTTTGCCCTGCTATTATTGGGTTTTTAAAAGTATACATTTTTTTGAGCAACGGGGGCCAGTCTTTTTGATTCATGTGTACCAGTGCCTTTAAGGAATAAGGTTTAAAAAAATCAATTTCCGTATCTCTAAGTGCTAGAAACCATTTCTCTGTCAGCCAGTCTGGAACTACTTTTGCCAGACAGGCAAGATTATACCTATCAATCGAAGGAAAACTAAGCCCAGCCTGTTCTTTAGGCTGGTTAAGTCTTTTTAAGGATAACTTAGCTTTTGATTTACCCCATAGAAATCATACAAATGCTGCATTAAGCTGTTTTACATCAGATCTATGCAAAAATAAGAGGTATATTTTGCATCACATATAACAGTTTGGGTATCGCAATCATTTTAATTAAATTATTTTAGCCGCCAGAGATAGGGGGAAAGATGACCACTTTATCAGATCCTCCTTGATTTTATTAATCACAACTGAAAAATTTGCCCTATACCATTGCTCAGGGCAAGTTGATATACTAATCCCTAAATATTTTATATTTCTGACTTCTTGAAATGGAATCAACGCATATGAATCTTTAGTCCGATTTAGCCATAATATTTCTGATTTTGTGGAGTTTATTGCATATCCTGAGAATGAGCCGAATATCTCAAGCAAATTCAATAGTATAGGTACATTCTCCCTAGTATTAGAAAGGAAGACAAGAAGATTTTCCGCATATAAAGATATTAGAATGTCTGTATTACCCACTTTTATCCCCCTAATAGAGCTGCAAAGGGCCACTGCAAGCGGTTCAATACTTAGGTTGAAGAGGAGTGGAGATAGTGGGCAGCCTTGGCGGGTACCCCAATATAATTGAAAGTATTCTGTACATGCTCCATTAACTATTAATGCCGATCTGGGTTTATCATACAATGCCTGAACGAAGGATAAAAAAGGCCCTTTGAACCCAAATTGAGCTAGCGTAAAGCTTAAATGATCCCAACTAATGGCATCAAAGGCCTTTTCCGCATCTAAGGTGATAATTGCTTTATCCTCCAAATCTGTTTTATTTAATTTCTTTTTTGTATTATAAAACTGCACTGTCAATAACAGTTTGCGTAAATTCAAAAATGAAGATCTACCTTTTAGAAAACCGGTTTGATCCAGGTGAATTAAATTGGGGAGTACTTTCTGTAGCCTAGCCGCAAGAATGCTTGATAAGAGCTTATAGTCCGTATTCAATAGCGAAATAGGACGATATGAGTCTAATTTTTCCTTATTCTTACCCTTTTTGGGGATTAATACAATTAATGAGGCACTAAAATTCACTGATATTGGATGCCCCTGAACAAAATACGCATTGAACAAGACCTGTAATGGATCTATCACCTGCTCTGAAAGAATCTTATAAAATTCTGCAGGGAACGTGTCGGGGCCCGCTGCTAACAAACTTCTGTTAGTTGATCTTAGGGCCACAGCAGAAAGAGCAGGGCTAAGGGGACCAGCAGACTGGATGCTGTCTGCCCAAGGCTGCATGGATACAGTGAGAGATGTGTCATACAGCCTCAAGATTGAAGAGAGCAGTGTATGCAGCTGCACAGATGCTCAAATCCTCATGTGCCTGCCTCTCTAGCTTTCTGCTGCATGCGCCTACAGTCAGCCCTACCCAGAAACAATCCCCACCAGCAGAGCAGTTACCTGGTAACAGTGGTAACCCCAGTAGAACCTTTTCTGATGCAGTGGGAATGGCTGGATGCCGAGTTAGGGCTTTGCATTCATTGCTGCACAGTGCACACCTAAAACAGCACATGGCAATAGCTTGGCATGTCACATGACACCGGCACAGTCTGGCACAGTTTTAAAAAAAATATATATATATATAAGCAGAGTACTTTTGACTGTGACAGTATTATGACTGAATGTGTGTGCCCCTCAACAGAGACTGGGCCCTGGGCAGCTGCCCCTTTTGCCCTGTGTTAAAGACGGCCCTGCATAGCGCCCAACATTTCCAAGATCCAAAGAGGGCCAGCCTTTGGAGTGTACATACATACTTGTACATACTCTTCTTTTTTTTTCTCCACTCTTTCTTAACGCTATCTTTTTCTCCATTTTCACTTTTCCTCTCCAATCTCTCTTTGCCCGTTTACTCTCTCAGAATTAACAGTCTAAGCACTGGGGTCCCTATAGCCATATGAATAACATAGCCTTGCCCTTTCATGGATTTATAATATCCCTTTAGATAATATTTGTAGACATTCATTCACTAACTTTCATTCACCACTGTTAAATTTCTACTTGCCAATGGCTAGTGGAAATGTTGAGTCCTGTGTGTATATATATATATATATATATATATATATATATATATATATATAAACACTCACCACAATCAAGATCTGCCACTCACAGGGCCATTATAAAGCACGAGCCACACAAGGAGACAGGTGGTGCCACTGCACATATCAGCATGCAATAATATATATGACTTTCCTTCAGAGTGTGACTGATGTTCAAACCAGTCTGGAGTGGAAGAGGTGTGCAAATACTGGTGTACTCACCTGTCTACCTGATCCTATTTCTCCTTATAAGATGTCGGACAGGGGGGCAATTGCCACTCTGCCCATGGCCCAGTTACAGGCTACTTTGCTGGTGCTTGGAGACCTGTGACTGCAGTTCCTTGATGTAGGCAGTCACAGATAGTGCGGAGAGATATGTAGGGCTTGCCTGGTTACCAAAATCGGCAGCCACTTCATTGCCTGGACTGTTGTGCACAAAGAGGGAAAATTGGGAGGTATGCACTAGTTTTAATAATATACACTTACAGTATATATTATCTCTGGGACTTAAGGTATATGAAAGATCAATAATAAAATTCTCAGTTTGCTGGAACATTTTATTGTTGAACCACTGCTTGCACAGACTTATGTGTTTAACCACTGCACAGGGGTTACACACATAGTTAAAGTGAGCTCTGGTAGTTGGTGTTTATGTATATACCTGCCATCCATAATTGGGTCAATATATTGGAGCATTTTATTATTGCTCTTTTTTGTCCCTTAACTGATAAGTAAATATGAAGGTTCACATTTGAATGAACACAAGGATTTGAGAGAATATGTATTTCTTATGTCAGAAATACTCCTAATACTCCTTTTATTTATTTTAGATAATATTTTTGTTGAAGAACGGTTTTGAATGGAAATTGTAAAACCAGTCAAGATTCTGTTGTCTTCGGACTGAGGGGAGCCAATAAAAAAGGAGCTTGGTTCTCCTGCTCCTGTAACCACCAGGGCCGCCACTAGAAATTTTGGGGCCCCTGACTCAACCATTGATCAGGGCCCCCCCTTTGACAAGTGACTAAAACGTATATGCACTTTATTCTTAAGTGTCTATTTAAACTTGGAA
Organism: Bombina bombina; assembly: GCF_027579735.1. Classification (NCBI taxonomy): domain Eukaryota; kingdom Metazoa; phylum Chordata; class Amphibia; order Anura; family Bombinatoridae; genus Bombina; species Bombina bombina. Next base: position 564,814,011 of record NC_069500.1, on the reverse strand, counting down.
ATGTTGTAAAGGTAGTAACATACAAACACACAGACACACTCATACACTGAAACATACACACTCACACATAAGGATTCACATATAGACATACTAGCAGACACGCAAAGAAACACACTCAGACACAGACACTTAGCACTCGTTTATATTGATCTGACAAGTAATGAGGTAAACTACAGTTTTGTAAAAAAAAAGGAGAATTAGAAAACAAAATATGGAGTTCTGATTAACTTTTTGTAAAGGAAGATGACAACTAAATTATGACAACAGCATGCAGTGGCTGAAAGGAAGGGCCCTGAACTGCCTAAACAATAATTTAAAGGTTAAATGGTTAAATGGTGGATTGGTTACTTCCAGAAAGGTCTTGTTAGTCTCAAAGTCTGTAGAAAGATGTGAATAATTAGTAGTAAGGTCAAAATGTCCTAGAAAGGAACAGACAATGGACACACACAAACTCAAACTTGCACACACACAGAGACACCCACAGAAAACACACAAAGACATACATACACAGAGAGACAACCACATAAAAAACACAGAAAGACATACATACACACACTCTCACTGAGACATCCACAGAAAACACACAAAGACATACACACACCCTCACAGAGACACCCACATAAAACACACACCCAAACAGAGACATCTACAGAAAACACAGACATACACACCCACCCTCACAGAGGCACCCAAAGAAAATACACAAAGACAAACATACACACACCCTCACAGAGACACCCACAGAAAAAGCTCAACGACATATGCACACACCCTCACAGACATCCACAGAAAATGCAAAGACAAACACACCCACCCTCACAGAGAGACCCACAGATAAAAAATACATACACACTCAGAGACACAAACCAAAGCACAAAGACAAACACAGACACCCACAGAAACACTCACAGGAGGAAACATTTATGCACCTTACATCCCCTAAATCAACAGTGTGTGACATGCATGATAAAACATTTTTTAGAAATTAAGAGATCACTTTTTAAAGAATCATATTTGTAAATGTGCAAACAAAAATAATTCTGTGAATTCAAAATTGTACATTAATGAGCTGGGTAGATGGCTAGATGAAGAAAAGTACCTTTAAAAGGTTGACATATGATGTTTGTTTGTTTTTTCCCCATTTTCCCCAACCAAGAGGCCCACTTCAAATATAGTGTACACATTTTCCCAGCTGTCAGCTGTACTTATGGATTTTGAAAATGCTGTACTCTATATGGTCTTGGTGGGACCATAAGCTGTGGTACTCATACCATTAGATCTGGATAAATGTAGGATTTAGGCTTGTTGGTATGTATTTCAAAATTAAGCCAGCTGTAGTGTAAACTGAACAGTTTTAAGTTAACCTGTCTCATTTCAAACACTGAGCAATCTTAGTCTGAGAGTATAAAATTTTATGCAGATGTAAAAATCTTAGATAAAATGCCTCCTTGCATGAAGGGGCAGTAAACTGGAATGTAATATTTTTTATATATATATATATATATATATATATATATATATATATATATATATATATATATATATATATATATATATATATACACAAAAATTGAAGAAAGAATTCGATCCGTGGGTCAAATGTGTAAGTAAAAACAGCTTTATTGGTAATCCATTAAAAGTCCCTGGAGGGGTCCTGCAGCAGAAAAACATCGAGCACTGTGTACTCAAGCTGACATGTTTCGGCTGTGTGCCGTAATCATAGCTTGATTGAGTGCATCAGTGCTAACAATTTAAAAGACAATGTTAGTTCCAATTGGCTAAAACCTAATTACACATTTGCAATGCTAGAACTCGAGTGCTGTGTTAACTAATACCCTACCTGATTATTTGTTTGTTTGTGCTGATGGGCAACTGTTATCCTTTGTTGAAAAATTACATACTTTTGTTTGCATGTTAGTGTAGACTCGGGAGATTATTAGAAGGTGTTATATGAAGATTTGGAATCTAATAAGCTATTAGACCCTTGTTAAAATATATGAAATGAATTAAACATCTCAATTTTGCGATGTTTCTAAGCATTCTGTTTGGCACATTATTTCCATTTATGTGAAGGTTATGTACCTATGTTATAACTTTAACTGATTGTAGAAAGTACCTATATTAAATTAAATCATGAAGTTTTAGTCTTCCTGCTTAGAGGACCTCTAATAAGTTTCACTGGACTGGTGACTTATTATACATTAAACTTACTGATTAATGTCTTTATGCAAATGTATAGTAGAGACCCTTCATATCCTTATCTAATGATTTATTTTGTTACTGCTGAGGTACATGAAAGTGTATGTGTAACGCAGATCTATCTGAACTTTTAATCTAACAATCAAAGACTTCCCAAGATTTTGATGTAAAATTTTAGGGAATTTAAAAGTCTAAGTTACTTAGTATTTGCTTTATGGTGAAGTGTGAATAAGAGTGAAACCCTACAGTACTGTTTATTAATTTGTTACTATTGCCAATAGTTTATTAGATCATATTCGGAGTTCAACCCCCTTGGCACTCTTGTTTGGAGTTTAAAGATCCAATACATCTCTTTTTTTCCCAAAATTAGATTTCTGTCCCCACCTCTTAAAGGGGTTTTGATTCTTTCAATGGCTTGCCATCTCAGAGTGGCACTGTTTTTATTATGTGTATCTTTGAAATGTCTGACCAATGGGGTGGTTGCCTCTCCCAATTTGATGGTAGACAGGTGATTGCGTATTCGGACATTCACCTCAGTTGAGGTGAGTCCTACATATTGCAACTTGCATTCTACACAGGATAAAACATATATGACATAGGAGGATGTACAGTTTAGGCAGGAGGTTATTTTGAACACTTCACCTGTGACTTCTGAACGAAATTCATTCGAGATAATTGCTTTCTCACACGGTTTGCATCTGGCCCTACCACATCTGTACATCCCCCTGTGCCTTAGCCAAGAACTTTCGTCTGTGCCTGTTATCCTGGGCAATTCAGATGGTGCCACATAATTTCCTATAGTTTTGCTTTTTCGATAAGAGCATCTAAGACCCCTGTCCACACTGTCTACAAGTCTGTCATCAGCTTTAAGTAGATGGAAGTGTTTGTTAATTATACCACAGATGTTCTTATACTCTGTGCTGTAATCTGTTACAAATGTAACTTTTTCTTCCTGAGTGGATGGATTAGGGGATCTTAGCGATCCTTGCAAAAGTGCCTTCCTATCCAGTCTGTCTACCTGTGACTTTGCTTGCTTGACAGTATATTTGGGATAGCCCCTTTGCAGGAGTCTCTTCTCCAGATCTCTGCTTTGTGCCTGATAAGTGCTCTCATCCGTACAGTTTCTTTTTATTCTGATGAGTTCACCTTTGGCCACTGCCAGCGGAACTTGCTTTGGATGGCAACTCTTTGCATGAAGCAAAGTGTTTTTTGTAATTGGTTTCCGATAGGTACTTGTTCTAACTCTGCCATTTTCAGCAGCTGTTAATGTAAGGTCTAGAAAATTTATCTGACTAATGTTTGTCTCATGAGTAAATCTGAGACCTGTGCTATTATTATTCAATTTGAACATGAAGTCAGACATTTCTTCATCTGTACCCTGCCAGACAAGCAAGAGATCATCTATGTATCGCCTATAAAAGGCGATACATTGCTTATGATTATTTTCTTCTCCATAGATGTGGGACAGCTCCCACCAACCCATAAAAAGATTGGCGTATGAGGGCGCAAATTTGGCCCCCATTGCTGTCCCACACCTCTGGAGAAAAAAGTCCTCATTGAACCTGAAATAATTATGATTGAGAAGAAATAAGGTGACTCTCAGAATATACCTGATAAATGTTTCGTCAAAATGGGAAAATTCCTCTAGAAAGAAGGTTATGGCTTTTACACCTTCTCCATGTGGAATAGAAGAGTACAGAGCCGTGACATCAATTGTCAGCCACTTGAATTGGCTTTCCCAATTGAAGTCTTCCATGAGATTCAATAAATCTTTCGTATCTCTTATGTGGCTCTGTAAGCGGACCACAAATGGATAGAGAATTGCATCAAGCCATTGTGACAGATGTTCAAGGAGTGACCCTATGCCGCTCACAATAGGCCGTCCCTGAACATCCGTCAAGCTCTTGTGCACCTTTGGAAGATGGTGGAAGATGGGCACAACCGGATTCTTTACAAAAAGAAAATCATGTGTATTTAAGTTCAGGTGCCCATCCTCCAGACCATCGTCCAAAAGTGATCTCAGTTCCTTTTGAAAGGGAACAGTGGGATCCCCTGTAAGCCTTGCATAGTTGTTGGTATCATTGAGTTGTCGCTCTGCCTCACTAATGTAAGCACTTCTGTCCTGAACTACCACCGATCCCCCCTTGTCCGCTGAACGGATAATGAGGTTTTTGTTTTTCTGTAGCTCTAATAGAGCTTGTTTCTCTTTATGTGATAAATTCGCTTTGTGCTCACCTCTATCCGTCATATAAGACAGTTGTGTGAGATCTTGTTCTATCCTATTGTAAAAAGTTTCTAGGATGGAACCCCTAGATTGTATTGGATAGAATGTGGATTTATTCTTAAAGCCATTAAAGTTCTTAACCGTATGTGTGGGATTTTCTATTTCTCCTGTAGTTGCCAAGTTCTGTAGTGCGATAAGATCACAAGTTTCTGAGAAGTCCAGGTGCTGTGAGTTTTCAGGGCCATGCTGGAGTGAAGTTGTAATCCCAGGGTCCTCAACCCTCATCTCATTACTCCCATGAAAATGTTTTCTCAGGGTGAGATTTCTAATTAATCTGTTAACATCCAGCATGGTCCTGAAAAGATCAAAAGAACAAGAGGGGGCAAAATTTAAACCCAGACTGAGTACTTTCAATTGTGTGTGTGTCAAAGTAATTGAGGAGAGGTTGATAACATTATACTCTTTTATTGGTATTTCGTTGCTCTGTTTCCTCTTTTGGGATACCTGTTCTGTTTGTGCTGACCTATTCCAGTTTTGTCCTGAGCTTGGTGAAAAACCTGCTCAAATTCCCTGCGGTCTTCCCCCTCATTGGAAATATAGCTAGTTATCTGTTGACCGGTACTGCCCACATACTTTGATACTGTGCCACTTTTCTGTGTGTTATGTGAGTGGGGATTATTTTTTGGATTGTTTTTGTTCTTTTTTGCTTGTGTTATTTCTGGGGCACTTTCCTGAAGTGTAACCTGCTTGTGTGTATTTTTTAATATCCCTTTGGGTGCAATCTCCTGCTCTTCCCCACTTGAAGCTCCCGTTTCTCCCCCTGACTCAAATTCACTGTCTGTGATTCTGCCTGGGCCTGTATAGGTACTGCTGGAATTAGAATTGATTCCTCTCCCTCTTCCTCTGTTCCTGCTCCGTGATCTCCCTCTTCTGCTATTTGACCTCCCACCTTGTCTCCTATTATTGTGATTCCATATATAAACTGATTGTGTATCATAATCAAGTTGATCTCTTTGATATTTTATGTGTTTGCGGTTGAGGATAATATTTTTAGACTCTGTGAGTGCAGATCTTAAAATGCAATCAAATTTGGGATAATCTATCTCCATTCTTTTGCTATTCAATACTTGTTGCAACTCATCTATTTCTTGCCTAATGTTTACAAGCATTTTACTTTTGTAATTAATTAGCAAATTCATTAATCTTAATGAGCATTCTGTTAATACAAAGTTCCATTTGGTAATAAATTCTGAGTCCTGTGTTTCAAATGTAGGAAACTTGCTTATCCTCAAACCCCTTGGTATGATGTTGAGTTTTATGTACTTTTCAAAAGTCCATATATCAAACTGTAATCTGTGTTCTCTAACAAGTAGTTGCTCCATTCTGTCAAATAATTCACTTAATGAGTATGTGGAAATGTCCAAAGAGAATACTGTATCAAAATCTTGGTCTAAAATGCATATCTGCCAAAAGGGCATCTACCATTTGTGTATTGAGGAGGAAACATTTCTGCATGATTTTAAATATAGAATTTCTACAGCATTGTCAAATAATCATAAATACACTGCTGCTAAAAAAAAATTGTTTTTATGGACCCCTAGCCCCAAAAAAACTACTACCACTGACACACACTGTACAAAGTGCCAAGTCTGTCTCACACTGCGCATAGTGGTTTAGTGCACACTAAGAAATCCTCTCAAATGCTAATACTTTACTTCTTGTAATAACATTTCCCATGCTCAATTAGCACTCTGCTGTAGTACCCACTGCACTGGTGGCTGCCCAAATTTAAAAAAAAAAAATTTTTTTTAGTTCTTGCCTCATGGGGCCCCCCTGGCTCATTGGGCCCCTGACAGGAGTCACCCCTGTCACCCCCTGATGGCGGCCCTGGTAACCACATCAGAGAAATAGTAATCAGTATTGCTTTCAATGAGGCACTGGCTACTAGGGCTAAATGAGTGACAGGTCACTTTTTGTTTTAAGAGGGGGCGTGGAAGAAAGTGCAGAGGAAACTAGAGAGCATCTTAACCATTTGAGCCCTGTATTGAAACAGGCAGATATACAGACTTTCTAATTGACTTTATCTTAAGTCTGCCATATTTCTTCAGTCTGTTCAGCCATAAATTGGTCATTACTATTAGTCATTTTTGACATAATAAATATATAAGGCACATATTATACATATTGTGCAAACATACGCCTAGATTGCGAGTCTTGCGTTAGCCTTAAAAAGCAGCGTTGAGAGGTCCCAACGCTGCTTTTTAAAGCCCGCTGGTATTACGAGTCTGGCAGGTACAGGTGTACCGCTCACTTTTTTTTCTGCGACTCGAGCATACCGCAAATCCCCTTACGTCAATTGCGTATCCTATCTTTTTAATGGGATTTTCCTAACGCCTGTATTACGAGTCTTGGAGAAAGTGAGTGGTACACCCTCTCCTGTCAAGACTCCTACCGCATTTAAAAGTCAGTAGTTAAGAGTTTTATGGGCTAACGCCGTAACATAAAATTCTTAACTAAAGTGCTAAAAAGTACACTAACACCCATAAACTACCTATTAACCCCTAAACCGCCGCACTCCCGCCTCGCAAACACTAGTTAAATTTTATTAACTCCTAATCTGCCGTCCCTAACATCGCCGACACCTACCTACATTTATTAACTCCTAATCTGCCGCCCCCAACGTCGCTGCAACTATATTAAATGTATTAACCCCCCCTAACTTAAATATAATTTAAAACGAAATAAAATTACTACAATTAAATAAATTATTCCTATTTAAAACTAAATACTTACCTATAAAATGAACCCTAAGCTAGCTACAATATAACTGATAGTTACATTGTATCTAGCTTAGCGTTTATTTTTATTTTACAGGCAACTTTGTATTTATTTTAACTAGGTACAATAGTTACTAAATAGTTATTAACTATTTAATAACTACCTAGTTAAAATAAAGACAAATTTACCTGTAAAATAGATCGTAACCTAAATTACAATTACAACAAAATAAAAAAAATCCCTACCCTATACTAAATTACAAATAGCCCTTAAAAGGGCCTTTTGCGGGGCATTGCCCCAAAGTAATCAGCTCTCTTACCTGTAAAAAAAAAATACAATACCCCCCACCCAACATTACAACCAACCACCCACACACCCAACCCTACTTTAAAACCCACCCAATCCCCCCTTAATAAAATCTAACACTAACCCCTTGAAGATCAGCCTACCTTGAGACGACTTCACCCAACCGGGCAGACGTGGTCCTCCAGAGGGGCAGAAGTCTTCATCCGATCCGGGCAGAAGAGGACCTCCAGACGGGCAGAAGTCTTCATCCAGACAGCATCTTCTATCTTCATCCATCCGACGAGGAGCGGCTCCATCTTGAAGACATCCGACGTGGAGCATCCATCCAGACCGACGACTACCCGACGAATGACGGTTCCTTTAAATGACGTCATCCAAGATGGCGTCCCTTGAATTCCGTTTGGCTGATAGGATTCTATCAGCCTATCGGATTTTAAGGTAGGAAAAATCCTATTGGCTGATCCAATCAGCCAATAGGATTGAAGTTCAATCCTATTGGCTGATCCAATCAGCCAATAGGATTGAGCTCGCATTCTATTGGCTGCTCCTACCTTAATTCCGATTGGCTGATAGAATCCTATCAACCAATCATAATTCAAGGGACGCCATCTTGGATGGCGTCATTTAAAGAAACCGTCATTCATCGGGTAGTCGTCGATCTGGATGGATGCTCCGCGTCGGATGTCTTCAAGATGGAGCGGCTCCTCGTCGGATGGATGAAGATAGAAGATGCCGCCTGGATGAAGACTTCTGCACGTCTGGAGGTCCTCTTCTACCCGGATCGGATGAAGACTTCTGCCCCTCTGGAGGACCACGTCTGCCCGGTTGGGTGAAGACGTCTCAAGGTAGGCTGATCTTCAAGGGGTTAGTGTTAGGTTTTATTAAGGAGGGATTGGGTGGGTTTTAGAGTAGGGTTGGGTGTGTGGGTGGTGGGTTGTAATGTTGGGGGGTATTGTATTTTTTTTTACAGGTAAGAGAGCTGATTACTTTGGGGCAATGCCCCGCAAAAGGCCCTTTTAAGGGCTATTTGTAATTTAGTATAGGGTAGGGATTTTTATTATTTTGGGGGGCTTTTTATTTTATTAGGGGGATTAGATTAGGAGTAATTATTTTAAAATTCTTGTAATTATTTTATGTTTTTCTGTAATTTAGTAGTTTTTTTTCGTACTTTAGTTTATTTAATTTAATTGTAGTTAATTGTAGTTCATTTAGGAAATTATTTTAATTATAGTGTAGTGTTAGGTGTAATTGTAACTTAGGTTAGGGTTTATTTTACAGGTAAATTTGTACTTATTTTAGCTAGGTAGTTATTAAATAGTTAATAACTATTTAATAACTATTGTACCTAGTTAAAATAAATACAAAGTTGCCTGTAAAATAAAAATAAACCCTGAGATAGCTACAATGTAACTATTAGTTATATTGTAGCTAGCTTAGGGTTTATTTTATAGGTAAGTATTTAGTTTTAAATAGGAATAATTAATTTAACTGTAGTAATTTTATTTAGATTATTTTAAATTATATTTAAGTTGGGGGGGTTAGGGTAAGACTTAGGTTTAGGGGTTAATATATTTATTATAGTGGTGGCGACGTTGGGGGTGGCAGATTAGGGGTTATTAAATATAATGTAGGGTTTGGCGATGTTGTGGGCAGCAGATTAGGGGTTCATAAGTATAATGTAGGTGGCGGTGGTGTCCGGAGCTGCAGATTAGGGGTTAATAATATAATGCAGGTGTCTGCGATGTCGGGGGCAGCAGATTAGGGGTTAATAATTGTAAGATTAGGGGTGTTTAGACTCGGGGTTCATGTTAGGGTGTTAGGTGTAGACATAAATTTACTTTCCCCATAGGAATCAATGGGGCTGCGTTAGGAGCTGAACTGCAGATGTTAGGTTTTTTTCAGCAGATTCTGCCCCATTGATTCCTATGGGGAAATCGTGCACGAGCACGTTTAGCCAGCTCACCGCTACCGTAAGCAGCGCTGGTATTGAGGTGAGATGTGGAGCTAAATTTTGCTCTTCGCTCACTTTTTAGAGGCTAACGCCGGGTTGAAAAAACCTGTAATACCAGCGTTGTTTGTAGGTGAGCGGTGAGCTGAAACTGAGCGTTAGCACCGCACCCCTGTTACCGCAAAACTCGTAATCTAGGTGATAGATATTTATACATCTATGGTCATTGGCTATAAGAGGTTATATAGATGTTCGAATGTGTCTATTACCCATGTATATAGTCCTTTCGTTTCCAGTTTTATGTGAGAGAAATGTAATCATCTATCTCTTTAATGTATTCAGTTATACTATGTATATGCTAAGTATTTTTTTCTCCATGTCAATAATATCAGGGTAGTACAATGTGCAGACTATTGGGATACTAACATGGGGCATTTGTTACCAGTTTTATGTGTGAGAAATACATATGTATATTTATCTCTTCAACATATTTAGTCATGCTGGTTATTTGCAAAGTATCTTTTCTTCATGTCATCAACATTATGGTAAAGCAATGTGCTTGTATTTGGGTTACTAACATGGAGGGCATAACTTTTTTTTTTTTTTTGTAAAATATTTTTTTATTGAGGTACATAACATATACAAAAATAAATAGCAAGGTGTTACAGACTTATGAGTGTTAAAGAAATGTTGCTCTGAGGTAATTATAGGATCAGCATCTCTAAATCAGCATAGGTTAATTATCTATTAAAAGGTAGAGCTGTCTCAGACAAAGTCCAAGTCCTTCTTTGGAATATAGTAAAAGAAATAAGAGAGCTTCAGGAATACTATAATGAGTGATAAGTAGCTAAATCATAAAGCCTGAACATTTAAAACCTCATTTTTTCTTTAATTTGTGAAGTATTGGGGTAACTGCTATGTGGGTCACGGCTGGACCAGTTAAATGTAGGAATAAATGCTAAATGTCAGTTACATGAGTAAGATGGGAGTAAGGGAAAAATGCAGCGGGCCAGAGCCGCTCAAGTAGGGATTTCTGGTATCTAGGGTTATAAAGGCATTAAAATAAAGGAGCAGTAGAAGGGATTAGGGAATTGGAGATAAGTCAGAATGCTGTGGTATGTTGTCTAGAGCTATGTATAAGGAAAACCTTTATATCAATTAATAATCTTTGGTTGGAGATGTACCTTCACTATCTCTAAATGAAGTGGTCCCATGGGGTGGTGTGACACTGGTTGGTGCCCAAAGACATGTGGTCATAGAGTTATAGGCATAGGTGTGTACAGGAGAGCATGAATGGGAAATTTAAAACTCGAGTAACACCCATTAATGAATGAGCAGAGTCCCTGATCTAAACTGTGTAGTTGTATGTATGTAATTTGTAAGGAGTCAAGTTTCAACTGCAAGGGGTCATTTCTAGAGGAAAATAGCTAATTCAGCGATCTCTTAGTCAAATCTTTAACACTTAGGAACAATTTAAGTACTTAAATAAATGTCCCCCATCATGCAATATGTAGAAAAAAAAAGAAAAAAAATAGATATAGCAGACCCTGCTAAAATCACAGCCTGTTGAATAAAATAAAAACACACAATATAACTTAACAGTGTTGTTGCCTATAAGAGACTGGTAGCATAACATGGGAAGGGAGAAGGGTTGTTTAAACTTGGAGATAATTAATGCCCAGTACACCACTTAGAAGCAAATATGAGGTTATGAGGTTGTCTAGCCAATACCAGATTTTGAATCCTCTAGGCCAGATCGATAAAGTTTATACATGAGGCTCAGAGTTTGTCCCAGGGCCCTTCCGAGTTCAAGCAGAAGGGCAGAGAAGACCCCCGTGGGATGGCGATGGGAGCTGCGAGGAGCATTAAATGAAACCAAGTCCTCAATGAGCAATTTCTCTCCATACCAGTTGAAGATCTCTTGAGTATGCGGCTCAGTCGTAGTTGCGGGTGTGTGTAGTGTGTCCTTCGGCCCGCTATCAGGTAGTTTCCCGCTATCTAGAAACTTAATGTGCTCACCCACAAACTCTGAGGGACTCTGGCCGGTAGGTGCTTCACCTTCTCTTGGGGTCTGTGTTCCAGTAATCTGAAGGGGGATCTCCAGGCTTCCGTATTGTAGGGTTGTCTGTGCAGCTTGTGGTAGATGTCTCGCAAGTTCCATGACTGCTAGCAAGCTTTGTCGGAGGTCAGCGAAATTATCATCTAAACGTTGGAGTATCATGAACTCCCGCTCTTCTCTGCATTCCATATCTTTGTTGAGGTATGAGGGGCACACAATGTCAGCCATCGACAGGGGTTGCAGAGATTGTTATCTAATATGCTCCGTTAGCAACGCTGTGAGCCAGATACCAGCAAGGGAAACAAAGAAGGGGGGGGGCTCGGGGGATCAGCAGCTCTGAATATACAATACAAAACTTTGTGATAAACAAGGCAGGTACGGTAAAAGTGAAGAGAGGAGTAGTCCGGTTGCAGGTCCAGACTTTCTCCTACTAGTCAATCCACCTGTTGCTCATTTTGCAGCCTTATATTAAATTATTCCACTGTACTGCGTTGCAGAGAGAGGCATAAGATGGCGTCTTACTTCTGAGAGTCTCAGAGCCGCTTCATGTAGGAGCCTTGTGTCGGAGCTATGTCCTTAAAATATCTGTCTAATGAGCTGGAGTAGAGTCACAGTAGATATAAGTTGCGGTAGAGCAAAAGTTGGTCATTTTCTGAGTAAGAAAAACAGCTTTTTAATAGTTTAGTACAACGCTTGGTTCAGGAGCTCTACATAATAGCGTCTACTCCATTCGGCAGTTGGCTCCGCCCCCCGGCATAACTTTTTTTAACCAATTGGATTGATCTATATCCTTTTTAAACGGTATGTCAGGTGCAGCACCTTGGGCTATGACTATGGCTGATTGCCAAAACGCTTAAGTCAGTGGTGCTACGCTCACCATGTTCTCTGTATGTGAACTTCCTAGCTGTTTTTATCCTTTGGATTAATAAAGTTTATATTTTATTGGAAGCAAGACACTTTTGTATTTCTTCTATTGGTTGACCAGCCGGGTTTTGCTTCGTTATCCCAGTGACTGTATAGGACCAGGCCCGTTCCTCCCCCTGGATGACGTCACCACTCACACGGCGCAAGCTATACACTGGTGAAGCCGGAGTCAAATGCTAAGAGAGGTGAGAATTGAGAAAAACTAAGTTGGTTTGACTCGGATTGTACGAAAGACAGAGCCACTCTGCACCCTACTGTGAGCATCCAATACTTGTGAGAGAACAGCTATAAGACGGTAACTCATTTGTAAAGCTACTGTGTAAATGTTTATGACTGTTATGCCAATTGGGGAGACGTGATATAACACAGCCTGAAGATTGGATGTGGCACCAGTTTGTCTATTATCCTTATATATTTGGATCGTTCTATTATATATGATACACACTCTACTATATTTTATATTGACTTTAGCAAGCCCCATAAATGAACTGCTTGGGAACATAAAGAGTAAACAAACATACAAGCACAGAGCAGAGTGTTGTAGAAGCTTCATTATCTGACAGCTGCAGCATCAGCCTAAACAGAAGTTCTCAGTTCATGCTCACACTGTCCATTACCGGAGCGCTGTCCCAGATAGATTAGGAAGTTTCTGACTGGACAATCGCTGCAGGGAGAAACAAAATGCTGAGCAGTGAATTTAATAGTTAGCTGCAAGTCAGAGCACCTGGCCGCCCTCCACCTGGAGTGCACTCAACTAAGTTCAACTTATTCTGTGCTTCCTTGACTGTCTGCAGTGGCCGGATCCAGTCTGCACAGTCAGTGCTCAGTGAGTGAGAACACAGGACCAGGTAGTTGTCAGTGAGCCAGCGGCCAGAGCACCGGTCTCCACCCTGCTTGCATGATGAGTTGCAATAAGTATAAGGTAGTTACGGCACGGTTTGTACCCTGGCTGCTGCAGTTGCCCCCATCCATACTATCATGACATGTGAGTCACTGACTGCTGAGACACTCTGTCAGAAAAGATTTAATTACTCCTGACCGGCGTCCTCATTCACTGTCAGTGACTGTCACAGGCTTCAGACCGAGACGAGTTGTTCAGCGCCGCTCTGCCTGCACTCACCCAGAGATGTGACCACGTGAGGTGATATTTCCACCTCTAAACCAATAGCCGTCCTAAGATGTCAGATGAAACGCACGGCTATTGGTTTAGAGGTGGAAACATCACCTCATTGAAGACGAGCGCTGTGCCATGGGCGGCCATCGCCGCTGACTTTAGTGAGCTGCTGCGGCACAGAAAGGGTGAGTTTAGCTCCCTTTTTTAATAACTTATGACTGAAACTACTCTAATTTATTTTGAAACTAATTTATTTTGTAGTGATGGTAAATCATAGCGATTTTGAAATGCTCAGATTTACCCTCAATTTTAAAGGATAGAAAAACAAAATTTATGCTTACCTGATAAATTTATTTCTCTTGTGGTGTATCCAGTCCACGGGTTCATCCATTACTTGTGGGATATTCTCCTTCCCAACAGGAAGCTGCAAGAGGACACCCACAGCAGAGCTGTCTATATAGCTCCTCCCCTAACTGCCACCCCCAGTCATTCGACCGAAGACAAGCAAGAAAAAAGGAGAAACTATAGGGGGCAGTGGTGACTGTAGTTTAAAAATAAAAAACACCTGCCTTAAAATGACAGGGCGGGCCGTGGACTGGATACACCACAAGAGAAATAAATTTATCAGGTAAGGAAAAATTTAGTTTTCTCTTGTAAAGGTGTATCCAGTCCACGGGTTCATCCATTACTTGTGAGATACCAATACCAAAGCTTTAGGACACGGATGAAGGGAGGGACAAGGCAGGCGCTTAAATGGAAGGCACCACTGCCTGTAAGACTTTTCTCCCAACAATAGCCTCCGAAGAAGCAAAAGTATCAAATTTGTAGAATTTAGAAAAAGTATGAAGCGAAGAACAAGTCGCCACCTTGCAAATCTGTTCAACAGAGGCCTCATTTTTAAAAGCCCATGTGGAAGCCACCGCTCTAGTGGAATGAGCTGTAATTCTTTCAGGAGGCTGCTGGCCAGCAGTCTCATAAGCCAAGCGGATTAAGCTTCTCAGCCTTTTGGCCTCTCCTCTGTCCAGAGTAGACAACAAACAAAGCAGATGTTTAACGAAAATCCTTCGTAGCTTGTAAATAAAACTGTAAAGCACGAACTACATCAAGATTGTGTAATAGACGTTCCTTCTTAGAGGAAGGATTAGGACATAATGAAGGAACAACGATCTCCTGATTGATATTCTTATTAGATACCACTTTAGGAAGAAATCCAGGTTTGGTACGTAAAACTACCTTATTTGCATGGAAAATTAGATAAGGGGAATCACACTGTAAAGCAGATAACTCCGAAACTCTTCGAGCCCTAACCCTAATAAATCCTAACCTAAGTTACAATTAAACCTAACACTACACTATCAATAAATACATTAAATAAACTATTTACAATTATCTACAATTATATCAACTAAACTAAATTACAAAAAAAACAAACACTAAATTACAAAAAAAACCCCACTAAATTACAAAAAATAAAAAAAGATTACAAGAATTTTAAACTAATTACACCTACTCTAAGCCCCCTAAAAAAATAACAAAGCCCCCCAAAATAAAAAAATGCCCTACCCTATTCTAAAATAAAAATTGTAAAGCTCTTTTACCTTACCAGCCCTTAAAAGGGCCTTTTGCGGGGCATGCCCCAAAGAATTCAGCTCTTGCCTGTAAAAAAAACATACAATACCCCCCCAACATTACAATCAGATTGAGCTTGCATTCTATTGGCTGTTCCAATCAGCCAATCGGATTGAACTTGAATCTGATTGGCTGATTCAATCAGCCAATCAGATTTTTCCTACCTTAATTCCGATTGGCTGATAGAATCCTATCAGCCAATCAGAATTCGAGGGACGCCATCTTGGATGACGTCCCTTAAAGGAACCTTCATTCGTCGTTAGTCCATCGGTGAAGAAGGATGGCTCCGCGTCGGCTGCTTGAAGATGGTCCCACTCCGCACCGGATGGAAGAAGATAGAAGATGCCGCCTGGATGAAGATGTTTGCCGGTCCGGATCTCCTCTTCTGCCCGGATAGGATGAAGACTTTGGACCCTCTGGAGGAGCTCTTCTTGCCGGATAGGATGAAGACTTCGGACCCTCTTCTGGACGGATCGGTGATACCCGGCGTGGTGAAGACAAGGTAGGGAGATCTTCAGGGGCTTAGTGTTAGGTTTATTTAAGGGGGGTTTGGGTTAGATTAGGGGTATGTGGGTGGTGGGTTGTAATGTTGGGGGGGTATTGTATGTTTTTTTTTACAGGCAAAAGAGCAGAATTCTTTGGGGCATGCCCCGCAAAAGGCCCTTTTAAGGGCTGGTAAGGTAAAAGAGCTTTACAATATTTATTTAAGAATAGGGTAGGGCATTTTTTTATTTTGGGGGGCTTTGTTATTTTTTTAGGGGGCTTAGAGTAGGTGTAATTGGTTTAAAATTCTTGTAATCTTTTTTTATTTTTTGTAATTTAGTGTTTGTTTGTTTTTGTAATTTAGTGTTTGTTTTTTTGTAATTTAGTTTAGTTTATATAATTGTAGGTAATTGTAGGTAGTTTATTTAATTTATTTATTGATAGTGTAGTGTTATGTTTAATTGTAACTTAGGTTAGGATTTATTTTACAGGTCATTTTGTAATTATTTTAACTAGGTAACTATTAAATAGTTATTAACTATTTAATAGCTATTGTACCTGGTTAAAATAAATACAAAGTTGCCTGTAAAATAAATATTAATCCTAAAATAGCTACAATATAATTATTATTTATATTGTAGCTATATTAGGGTTTATTTTACAGGTAAGTATTTAGCTTTAAATAGGATTAATTTATTTAATAAGATTTTATTTCGTTAGATAAAAATTATATTTAACTTAGGGGGGTGTTAGGGTTAGGGTTAGACTTAGCTGTAGGGGTTAATACATTAATTAGAGTAGCGGTGAGGTCTGGTCGGCAGATTAGGGCTTAATAATTGTAGGTAGGTGGCGGCGACATTGGGGGCGGCAGATTAGGGGTTAATAAATATAATATAGGAGTCGGCGGTGTTAGGGGCAGCAGATTGGGGTACATAGGGATAACGTAGGTTGCGGAGGTGTACGGAGCGGAAGATTAGGGGTTAAAAATAATATGCAGGGGTCAGCGATAGCGGGGGCGGCAGATTAGGGGTTAATAAGTGTAAGGCTAGGGGTGTTTAGATTCGGGGTACATGTTAGGGTGTTAGGTGCAGACATAGGAAGTGTTTCCCCATAGGAAACAATCGGGCTGCGTTAAGAGCTGAACCTTGCTTTTTTGCAGGTGTTAGGTTTTTTTCAGCCCAAACTGCCCCATTGTTTCCTATGGGGGAATCGTGCACGAGCACGTTTTTGAAGCTGGCCGCATCCGTAAGCACCGCTGGTATTGAGAGTTGCAGTGGCGGTAAATTATGCTCTACGCTCCCTTTTTGGAGCCTAACGCAGCCCTTCTGTGAACTCTAAATACCAGCGTTATTTAAAAGGTGCGGGGGAAAAAATACACGCGTAGCTAACGCACCCTTTTGGCCTCAGAACTCTAAATCTAGCCGTATGGAATGCAAAGGTTCAAACGGAACCCCTTGAAGAACTTTAAGAACTAAATTTAAACTCCGTGGCGGAGCAACAGGTTTAAACACAGTCTTGATTCTAACCAAAGCCTGACAAAATGCCTGAACGTCTGGAACCTCAGCCAGACGTTTATGCAAAAGAATAGACAGAGCAGAAATCTGTCCCTTTAAGGAACTAACTGACAATTCCTTCTCCAATCCCTCTTGGAGAAAGGATAATATCCTAGGAATCCTGACATTACTCCATGAGTAACCCTTGGATTCACACCAATGAAGATATTTACACCATATCTTATGATAGAATCAAGCGTTCAATCTCCAAGCAGTCAGACGCAGAGAAATTAGATTTGGATGCTTGAAGGGACCTTGAAGTAGGAGGTCCTGCCTTAGCGGCAGAGTCCATGGTGGAAAGGATGACATGTCCACCAGATCTGCATACCAAGTCCTGCGTGATCACCAAAGCTCTCTCCTGCTTGATCTTGGCAATCAGACGAGGGAGCAGAGGAAACGGTGGAAACACATAAGCCCTGCTGAAGGACCAGGGCGCTGCTAGAGCATCTATCAGCGCTGCCTTGGGATCCCTGGACCTGGACCTGTAACAAGGAAGCTTGGCGTTCTGACGAGATGCCATGAGATCCAGTTCTGGTTTGCCCCATAGTTGAATCAACTGGGCAAATACCTCCGGGTGGAGCTCCCGCTCCCCCGGATGAAAAGTCTGCCGACTTAGAAAATCCGCCTCCCAGTTCTCTACTCCTGGGATATGGATAGCTGAGAGATGGCAAGAGTGAACCTCTGCCCATAGAATTATCTTTGAAACCTCCAGCATTGCCAGGGGGCTCCTTGTTCCCCCCTGATGGTTGATATAGGCTACAGTCGTGATGTTGTCCGACTGAAATCTGATGAACCTGACCGCAGCTAGCTGAGGCCAAGCCTGAAGAGCATTGAATATCGCTCTTAGTTCCAGAATGTTTATCGGAAGGAGGGTCTCCTCCTGAGTCCACGAGCCCTGAGCCTTCAGGGAGTTCCCTGGTCTCTTGATCCAGATTTAGTAGAGGGGACAAATCTGTGTAATCCCCATTCCACTGATTGAGCATGCAAAGTTGCAGTGGTCTGAGATGTAGGCGGGCAAACGGAACTATGTCCATTGCCGCTACCATTAAGCCGATTACTTCCATACACTGAGCCACTGATGGACGAGAAGTGGAATAAAGAGCACGGCAGGAAGTTAGAAGCTTTGACAACCTGACCACTGTCAGAAAAATTTTAATTTCTACTGAATCTATTAGAGTTCCTAGGAAGGAAACTCTTGTGAGAGGGGAGAGAGAACTCTTTCCTTCGTTCACCTTCCACCTGTGAGACCTCAGGAATGCCAGAACAATGTCCGTATGGGACCTGGTGATTTGAAAAGTCGACGCTTGTATCAGAATGTCGTCTAGGTAAGGGGCCACTGCTATGCCCCGCGGCCTTAGAACCGCCAGAAGGGACCCTAGAACCTTTGTAAAGATTCTTGGTGCCGTGGCTAATCCGAAGGGTAGAGCCACAAACTGGTAATGCCTGTCTAGGAAGGCGAACCTGAGAAACTGATGATGATCTCTGTGTATTGGAATGTGGAGATAAGCATCCTTTAAGTCCACGGTAGTCATATATTGACCCTCCTGGATCATAGGTAGGATGGGTCGAATTGTCTCCATCTTGAAGGATGGGACCCTGAGAAATTTGTTTAGGATCTTGAGATCCAAGATTGTTCTGAAAGTTCCCTCTTTTTTGGGAACTATAAACAGATTTGAATAGAAGCCCTGCCCCTGTTCCTCCTGGGTGGATTACTCCCATAACCAGTAGGTCTTGAACGCAATGTAAGAATGCCTCTCTCTTTATCTGGTTTGCAGATAATTGTGAGAGATGAAATCTCCCCTTTGGAGATGAAGTTTTGAAATCCAGAAGATATCCCTGGGAAACAATCTCCAAAGCCCAGGGATCCTGGACGTCTCTTGCCCAAGCCTGGGCGAAGAGAGAAAGTCTGCCCCCCACTAGATCCGGTCCCGGATCGGGGGCTACTCCTTCATGCTGTCTTAGAGGCAGCAGCAGGTTTCTTGGCCTGCTTCCCCTTGTTCCAAGCCTGGTTAGGTCTCCAGACCGGCTTGGACTGGGCAAAATTTCCCTCTTGTTTTGTAGTAGAGGAAGATGAAGCTGCGCCACTCTTGAAATTAGTCTATTTGGTCCTTAATTTGTTGGACCTATCCTGGGGAAGGGCGTGGCCTTTTCCTCCAGTAATATTAGAAATGATCTCCTTCAGTCCAGGCCCGAATAGGGTCTGCCCTTTGAAGGGGATGTTGAGAAGTTTAGACTTTGAAGTAACGGCAGCTGACCAGGATTTAAGCCATAGCACCCTACACGCCTGAATGGCAAAACCTGAATTCTTAGCCGTTAGCTTGGTTAAATGAAAAACGGCGTCAGAAATAAATGAGTTGGCTAACTTAAGAGCTTTAAGCCTGTCTAGGATATCATCCAACGGGGTCTCTACCTGTAGAGCCTCCTCAAGAGACTCGAACCAGAAAGCCGCTGCAGCAATGACTGGGGCAATGCATGCAAGAGGATGGAGAATAAAACCTTGTTGTATAAAGATTTTCTTAAGGAAACTTTTTTTTTTTTTAATTTTTTATCCATTGGATCTAGGAAAGCACAACTGTCCTCGACAGGGATAGTTGTACGCTTAGCTAGAGTAGAGACTGCACCTTAGGGACCGTCTGCCACGAGTCCCGTGTAGCGGCATCTATAGGAAAAAGCAGGAGGGGGAGAGAATGGTACACCTGGTCGATCCCATTCCTTAGTAATAATTTCTGAAAACCTCTTAGGGATTGGAAAAACGTCAGTGTAAACAGGCACTGCAAAGTATTTGTCCATTTTACACAATTTCTCTGGGACTACAATGGTGTCACAGTCATCCAGAGTCACTAAAACCTCCCTGAGCAACAAGCAGAGGTGTTCAAGCTTAAAGTTAAATGCAGTCATTTCAGAGTCAGACTGAAGTAACGCCTTCCCTGAATCAGAAATGTCACCCACAGATAGAAGTTCTCCTGCTTCGGCTTCTGCACATTGTGAGGGTATATCAGACATAGCTACTAAAGCATCAGAGAGCTCTATATTTGTTCTAGCCCCAGAGCTGTCTCGCTTTCCATGTAACCCTGGCAGTTTGGACAATACCTCTGTAAGGGTATGATTCATAACTGTCGCCATGTCTTGTAAGGTAAACGCATTGGACGCGCTAGATGGACTTGGCGTCACTTGAGCGGGAGTTATAGGTTCTGACATGTGGGGAGAGCTAGATGGCATAACCTCCCTTTTGTCAGTCTGAGAAACCTCTGGTGATAAATCTTTAAAAGCCATAATATGGTCTTTATAACTTATAGAAAGGTCAGTGCATTTGGTACACATTCTAAGAGAGGGTTCCACAATGGCTTCTAAACATAATGAACAAGGAGTTTCCTCTATGTCAGACATGTTTAACAGACTAGTAATGAGACCAGCAAGCTTGGAAAACACTTTAATAAATGTGAAAAAGCAATTATATAAAAACGGTACTGTGCCTTTAAGAGAAAAAAACTACCACATAAACTGCAAAACAGTGATAAAAAGTAGTAAACTCTACGAATTTTTTACAGTGTGTATAAGGGACTAAAGCAGCATTGCACCCACTTGCAAATGGATGATTAACCCCTTAGGCCCAAAAACGGATTAGAAAAACGTTAAAACCGTTAACAAACAGTCAAAGACACTGCCACAGCTCTGCTGTGGCTCCTACCTGCCCTTAAACACGATTTTTGCAGGAATAAAACCCTCTATAGAGGTCCTAGATGCCAGAGGACTCCTTCAGGGAAGCTGGATGTCTCAGTCTGAAAATCAACTGAGCATTTAGAGCACGAAAATAGGCCCCTCCCACCATGCACTCAAAGTCAGAGGGCCTTAAAAAAGTACTCCTAGGAGTAATCTAGCTAGCCATGTGGAAAACTAGGCCCCAAATAAAGATTTATCACCCTCAGAGAAAAAACGTTTTTTCTATAAACCATGCAAAACGTTTTTACACTAAGTAATATGAGAATTAACATGAATATTACACTTTTTTGCAAGCATGATCCCAGTCGTTGTTAAATCACTGTATCAGGCTTACCTTAAATATACCAGGCACTGTCAGCATTTTCTAGACCTTATCATCTCTCTAGAAAAAAATATACTGAACATACCTCAAAGCAGGCAATCTGCAGACCGTCCCCCCAACTGAAGTTTTCTTTCCATACTCTATAGTTATGTGTGAGAACAGCAATGGACCTTAGTTACAAACCGCTAAGATCATCAAACCTCCAGGCAGAATTCTTCTTCCAATTTCTGCCTGAGAGTAAAACAGTACAACGTCGGTACCGTTTAAAAATAACAAACTCTTGATTGAAGGTAAAAACTACACTAAGTCACCACATCTCTCTTGATACTTCCTTTCTTGTCGAGAGCTGCAAGAGAATGACTGGGGGTCGCAGTTAGGGGAGGAGCTATATAGACAGCTCTGCTGTGGGTGTCCTCTTGCAGCTTCCTGTTGGGAAGGAGAATATCCCACAAGTATTGGATGAACCCGTGGACTGGATACACCTTTACAAGAGAAACAGAGTGTCTTACGGCTAGATTTAGAGTTTTGTCGGTAACGACCCGCGTATCTAACGCTGGCTTTTTTCTGGCCGCACCTTTAAAATAACTCTGGTATTGAGAGTCCACAGAATGGCTGCGTTAGGCTCCAAAAAAGGAGCGTATAGCATATTTAACGCAACTTCAACTCTCGATACCAGAGTTGCTTACGGACGCGGCCAGCCTCAAAAACGTGCTCGTGCACGATTCCTACATAGGAAACAATGGGGCTGTTTGAGCTGAAAAAAAACCTAACACCTGCAAAAAAGCCGCGTTCAGCTCCTAATGCAGCCCCATTGTTTCCTATGGGGAAACACTTCCTACGTCTGCACCTAACACTCTAACATGTACCCCGAGTCTAAACACCCCTAACCTTACACTTATTAACCCCTATTCTGCCGCCCCCCTATCGCTGACCCCTGCATATTATTAATAACCCCTAATCTGCCGCTCCGTAA
This sequence comes from Bombina bombina, assembly GCF_027579735.1. Classification (NCBI taxonomy): domain Eukaryota; kingdom Metazoa; phylum Chordata; class Amphibia; order Anura; family Bombinatoridae; genus Bombina; species Bombina bombina. The sequence continues at coordinate 564,791,779 of NC_069500.1, read as the reverse complement.
ACCGTCGCTACTTACATTATCCCTATGTACCCCTAATCTGCTGCCCCTAACACCGCCGACCCCTATATTATATTTATTAACCCCTAATCTGCCCCCCACAACGTCGCCTCCACCTGCCTACACTTATTAACTGAGCGGACCGCCGAGAGGACCGCACCGCTATTATTATAAAGTTATTAACCCCTAATCCGCCTCACTAACCCTATAATAAATAGTATTAACCCCTAATCTGGCCTCCCTAACATCGCCGACACCTAACTTCAATTATTAACCCCTAATCTGCCGACTGGAGCTCACCGCTATTCTAATAAATGTATTAACCCCTAAAGCTAAGTCTAACCCTAACACTAACACCCCCCTAAGTTAAATATAATTTTAATCTAACGAAATTAATTAACTCTTATTAAATAAATTATTCCTATTTAAAGCTAAATACTTACCTGTAAAATAAATCCTAATATAGCTACAATATAAATTATATTTATATTATAGCTATTTTAGGATTAATATTTATTTTACAGGTAACTTTGTATTTATTTTAACCAGGTACAATAGCTATTAAATAGTTAAGAACTATTTAATAGCTAAAATAGTTAAAATAATTACAAATTTACCTGTAAAATAAATCCTAACCTAAGTTACAATTAAACCTAACACTACACTATCAATAAATTAATTAAATAAAATACCTATAATTATCTACAATTAAACCTAACACTACACTATCAATAAATAAATTAAATACAATTCCTACAAATAAATACAATGAAATAAACTAACTAAAGTACAAAAAATAAAAAAGAACTAAGTTACAAAAAATAAAAAAACATTAGAAATATATTACAACAATTTTAAACTAATTACACCTACTCTAAGCCCCCTAATAAAATAACAAAGCACCCCAAAATAAAAAAAATGCCCTACCCTATTCTAAATTACTAAAGTTCAAAGCTCTTTTACCTTACCAGCCCTGAACAGGGCCCTTTGCGGGGCATGCCCCAAGAAGTTCAGCTCTTTTGCCTGTAAAAAAAAACATACAATACCCCCCCCAACATTACAACCCACCACCCACATACCCCTAATCTAACCCAAACCCCCCTTAAATAAACCTAACACTAAGCCCCTGAAGATCTCCCTACCTTGAGTCGTCTTCACCCAGCCGAGCCAAATTCTTCATCCAAGCGAAGCAAGAAGAGGTCCTCCATCCGGTAGAAGTCTTCATCCAAGCGGGGCAGAAGAGGTCTTCCATCCGATTGAAGTCTTCATCCAAGAGGCATCTTCTATCGTCATCCATCCGGAGCGGAGCGGCAGCATCCTGAAGACCTCCGACGCGGAACATCCATCCTGGCCGACGACTGAACGACGAATGACGGTTCCTTTAAATGACGTCATCCAAGATGGCGTCCCTCGAATTCCGATTGGCGTTGACGTTGTGGGGGGCAGGTTAGGGGTTAATAAATATAATATAGGGGTCGGCGGTGTTAGGGGCAGCAGATTAGGGGTACATAAGTATAACGTAGGTGGCGGTCGGCAGATTAAGGGTTAAAAAAATGTATTTGAGTGTCGGCGATGTGGGGGGGCCTCGGTTTAGGGGTACATAGGTAGTTTATGGGTGTTAGTGTACTTTAGAGCACAGTAGTTAAGAGCTTTATGAACCGGCGTTAGCCCAGAAAGTTCTTAACTACTGACTTTTTTTCTGCGGCTGGAGTTTTGTCGTTAGATTTCTAACGCTCACTTCAGAAACGACTCTAAATACCGGAGTTAGAAAGATCCCATTGAAAAGATAGGATACGCAATTGACGTAAGGGGATCTGCGGTATGGAAAAGTCGCGGCTGAAAAGTGAGCGTTAGACCCTTTTTTGAATGACTCCAAATACCGGCGGTAGCCTAAAACCAGCGTTAGGAGCCTCTAACGCTGGTTTTCACGGCTACCGCCAAACTCCATATCTAGGCCTTAGTAAATGGAGTACATTCAGCAGAGGGGCAGTTACTAGTGGTGTTCCTCAGAGGTCAGTTTTGGGCCTGTTTTGTTCAAGCTGAAGGGCAGACATTTGCAGAAGCAATTCTTTACAGAAAGGGTGATTGATTCATGGAATAAACTTCCACAGGATGTGGTAATGACAAACACAAGGGGAAACTTTAAGAATGCCTGGGATAAGCATAAGGCTGTCCTACAAACTAGATAAGTTTATACGTTTAGGAAATATCAAGCAGACTTGCTGGGCCTATGGCTCTTATCTGCCGTCAAAATCTATTTTTCTATCTGCTAATCATTCTTAATCATTCTTAAGTCACCACCTAGAATTTTTTACATTAGCTGATGACTTTACAAGCCTGATGATGTCTGATGATGTCAAATGACTTCTAAATCAACAAACACATTTATATATAAACACAACACATCTGACATATGGGTCCGCTGCGTATCCTGACTCCACCCTCTGCTTCCCGGTACCATATACTAGCCACATAATTTGGGAAGAGCAGAGTTGTCAACCTAAGACCCACATAAATGCAGCCCTCCAATTAAAGCGACATGAAACTAGACATGTGCGCAGCATAAAAATTAGTTCTGGACCGATTCGGATTTCGTTTTGGTTTAATTTGAATTTGGATACATTCAAATGTATTCGTTTTGGCTTCATTAGGATTTGAATAAATTCGGATGTATTCGTTTCGGATTCAATTCGTAAATTCGGAAGTTCGATATGTGTTATGTTGATTCAGATGGTTCCAAGTTACATAAACAGAATTATTTCACTGTTCTATCTCACTAAATCTCACTAAATTTCATTTTTATACTGAATTGTGATTATAGATTAAATTTTTTTACTGAATTGGGATTAGTCCATGGCCATTCACATGTAATTCGGATTTATTCGTTACAAATGCATTTGGATTAGTTTAGTTTCGTTGCTAGGGTAATTTGGAAATTCAAATCGATTTGAATCTCCGAATTTGGCAAATTCGTCCAAATTTCGATATGAAACGAAACGCACATGTCTACATAAAACCCAATTTTTTCTTTCATGATTAAGATAGAGCATGACATTTTAAACAACTTCCAAATTTACTTCTATTATTACATTTTCTTCATTCTCTTGGTATCTTTTGTTAAAAAGCAGGCAAGTAAGCTCAAGAGCATGCACGTGTCTGCAGCACTATATAGTAGCAGTTTTGCAAGAATGCTATACATTTGCAAGAACACTAGATGTGAGCAGTGTTTCCTGGCATGCTATGTGCCAGAAATGTGCACGCTACATACCTAGATATATCTATACAAAATCGAATTTAATAACAGAAATAAATTGAAACTTGTTTAAAATTGTCTGAATAACAAAAGAAAAATTCTGGGTTTTGTGTGCCTTTAAATTCACACTCAAAAGTGAGATAGTAGAAAAATTCCTGTCTTTAGTTGTATTGAAAAGGAGAACTGATACATATTTGTAATGAATATAGGCATAGGAGGCATTATACTTTTAACACTCACACTGCTAGATTACGAGTTTTTGTCGGTAAGGCTTGCGGGGCTAACGCTCCTTTTTTTCCCACCGCTCCCTTAAGCCAACGCTGGTATTACAGGTTTTTTTAAACCTGACGTTAGCCGCAAAAAGGTGAGCGTAGAGCAAAATTTAGCTCCACATATCACCTCAATACCAGCGTTGCTTACGGTAGCGGTAAGCTGGCTAAACGTGCTCATGCACGATTTCCCCATAGGAAACAATTGGGCTGAGCTGGGTGAAAAAAAAAGCAGCGTTCAGCTCCTAACGCAGCCCCATTGTTTCCTATGGGAAAATAAAAAATATGTCTACACCTAACACCCTAACATGAACCCCGAGTCTAAACACCCCTAATCTTACACTTATTAACCCCTAATCTGCCACCCCCAACATCGTCACCACTTACATTATATTATTAACCCCTAATCTGCCACTCCGGACACCGCCGCCACCTACATTATACTTATGAACCCCTAATCTACTGCCCCCAACATCGCCGAACCATACATTATAGTTATTAACCCCTAATCTGCCCCCCCCAACGTCGCCGCAACCTACCTACACTTATTAACCCCTAATCTGCCTCCGCCAACGTCGCCGCCACTATAATAAAGTTATTAACCCCTAAACCCAAGTCTAACCCTAACACACCCTAATTTAAATATAATTTAAATAAATCTAAATAAAATAACTACAATTAAATAAATTATTCCTATTTAAAACTAAATACTTACCTATAAAATAAACCATAAGATAGCTACAATATAACTAATAGTTACATTGTAGCTAGCTTATGATTTATTTTTATTTTACAGCCAACTTTGTATTTATTTTAACTAGGTACAATAGTTATTAAATATTTATTAACTATTTAATAACTACCTAGCTAAAATAAGTACAAAATTACCTGTAAAATAAATCCTAACCTAAGTTACAATTACACCTAACACTACACTATCATTAAACTAATTACCTAAACTACCTACAATTAATTACAATTAAACGAAATAAACTAAATTACGAGAAAAAAACACACTAAATTACAGAAAATAAAAAAAGAATTACAAAAATTTTAAACTAATTACACCTAATTTAATCCCCCTAATAAAACAAAAAGCCCCCCAAAATAATAAAATTTCCCTACCCTATACTAAATTACAAATAGCCCTAAAAATGGCCTTTTGCGGGGCATTGCCCCAAAGTAGCTCTTTTACCTGTAAAAGAAAAATACAATACCCCCCAACATTAAAACCTACCACCCACACACCCCTACTCTAAAACCCACCCAATCCCCCCTTAAGAAAACCTAACACTACCCCCCTGAAGATCTCCCTACCTTGAGCCGTCTTCAAATACAGTCCAAATGGTACAGCACAATGGTTGATAGGTGGTGCAAGCTGTATGGGTACCACACAAAGCCCTTAAGCCCCATGACTAAGGACTAGAGGTCCGAAACGTTGTCTTTTTCTCTTTGAATATCCCAATAAAGATGGAAGTTTTTGCATAATTGGTGAGTGCTGCGGTTTCCTTTGGACTGTGCTACATTGAGCCGTCTTCACCCAGCAGGGCACAAGTGGACCTCCAGAGGGGCAGAAGTCTTCATCCGATCCGGGTAGAAGAGGTCCTCCAAGCGGCAGAAGTCTTCATTCAAGCAGCATCTTCTATCTTCATCCATCCGGAGAGGAGCGGGTCAATCTTCAATCCAGCCGATGCGGAGCCATCCTCTTCACACGAAGTCCTAACAAAGAAGGAAGTTTCCTTTAAATGACGTCATCCAAGATGGCATCCCTTGAATTCCGATTGGCTGATAGAATCCAATTCCTGATTGGAACAGCCAATAGAATGCGAGGTCAATCCTATTGGCCAATTGGATCAGCCAATCGGATTGAACTTCAATCCGATTGGCTGATTACATCAGCCAATAGGATTTTTCCTACCTTAATTCTGTTTGGCTGATGGGATTCTATCAGCCAATCGGAATTCAAGGGATGCCATCTTGGATGACGTCATTTAAAGGAACCTTCATTCTTCGTTAGGACTTCGTTTGAAGAGGATGGCTCCGCGTCGGCTGGAATGAAGATGGACCCGCTCCGCTCTGGAAGGATGAAGATAGAAGATGCCGCCTGGATGAAGCCTTCTGCCGTCTGGAGGACCTCTTCTGCCCCGATCGGATGAAGACTTTGGACCCTCTGGAGGACCACTTGTGCCCGGCTGGGTGAAGACGGCTCAAGGTAGGGTGATCTTCAGGGGACTAGAGTTAGGTTTTTTTAAGGGGGGTTGGGTGGGTTTTAGAGTAGGGGTGTGTGGGTGGTGGGTTGTAATGTTGGGGGGTATTGTATTCTTTTTTTTACAGGTAAAAGAGCTGATTACTTTGGGGCAATGCCCCGCAAAAGGTCCTTTTAAGGGCTAATTGTAATTTAGTATAGGGTAGGGAAATTTTATTATTTTGGGGGGCTTTTTATTTTATTAGGGGGATTAGATTAGGTGTAATTAGTTTAAAATTCTTGTAATTCTTTTTTTTCTGTAATTTAGTGTTTGTTCGTGTTTTGTAATTTAGTTTATTTCATTTAATTGTAATTAATTGTAGGTAGTTTAGGTAATTAGTTTAATGATAGTGTAGTGTTAGGTGTAATTGTAATTTAGGTTATGATTTATTTTACAGGTAATTTTGTACTTATTTTAGCTAGGTAGTTATTAAATAGTTAATAACTATTTAATAACTATTGTACCTAGTTAAAATAAATATAAACCCTAAACTAGCTACAAATGTAACTATTAGTTATATTGTAGCTAGATTAGGGTTTATTTTATCGGTAAGTATTTAGTTTTAAATAGGATTAATTTATTTAATTATGTTAAATTAATTTTGTTCAATTTAAATTATATTTAAGTTAGGGGGGGTTAGGGTTAGATTTAGGGGTTAATACATTTATTATAGTAGCGGCGATGTTGGGGTCGGAAGATTAGGGGTTAATAAATGTAGGTAGGTGTCGGCGACATTGGGGGGGGGCAGATTAGGGGTTCATAAGTATAATGTAGGTGGCGGCATGTCCGGTCGGCAGATTAGGGGTTAAAAAAATGTATTTTAGTGTTTGCGATGTGGGGGGCTTCAGTTTCGGGGTTAATAGGAAGTTTATGGGTGTTAGTGTACTTTTTATCACTTTAGTTAAGAGCTTTATGTTCCGGCATTAGCCCATAAAACTCTTAACTATTGACTTTTAAATGCAGTAGGAGTCTTGACAGGAGAGGGTCTACCGCTCACTTCTTCCAAGACTAGTAATACCGGCGTTAGGCAAATTCCATTAAAAAGATAGGATACGCAATTGACGTAAGGGGATTTGCGGTAGTCTCAAGTCGCGGAAAAAAAGTAAGCGGTACACCTGTACCTGCCAGACTCGTAATACCAGCGGGCGGTAAAAAGCAGCGTTCGGATCCCTAATGCCAAACTCGTGATCTAGCCGTATGTTTGTATTCCTATTTAGGTACTTACCAGAACTAGGCTGAGGCGTGCTTGGGGCTGATCGCCCTGTAGAGTATTTTTGGTGATCTGGAAAACATCAAGGTGAAAAGACAGGTAAGTCTAACACGTGTATTAGTGAAGAATAGTTATTAGTGATGAATGATTCATAATTTCAAACAAACATATACAGGCCAGGTAGTGAAATAACATAATTTATGTAAGAACTTACCTGATAAATTCATTTCTTTCATATTAGCAAGAGTCCATGAGCTAGTGACGTATGGGATATACATTCCTACCAGGAGGGGCAAAGTTTCCCAAACCTCAAAATGCCTATAAATACACCCCTCACCACACCCACAAATCAGTTTAACGAATAGCCAAGAAGTGGGGTGATAAAAAAAGTGTGAAAGCATAAAAAATAAGGAATTGGAATAATTGTGCTTTATACAAAAAAATCATAACCACCACAAAAAGGGTGGGCCTCATGGACTCTTGCTAATATGAAAGAAATGAATTTATCAGGTAAGTTCTTACATAAATTATGTTTTCTTTCATGTAATTAGCAAGAGTCCATGAGCTAGTGACGTATGGGATAATGACTACCCAAGATGTGGATCTTTCCACGCAAGAGTCACTAGAGAGGGAGGGATAAAATAAAGACAGCCAATTCCTGCTGAAAATAATCCACACCCAAAATAAAGTTTAATGAAAACATAAGCAGAAGATTCAAACTGAAACCGCTGCCTGAAGTACTTTTCTACCAAAAACTGCTTCAGAAGAAGAAAACACATCAAAATGGTAGAATTTAGTAAAAGTATGCAAAGAGGACCAAGTTGCTGCTTTGCAAATCTGATCAACCGAAGCCTCATTCCTAAACGCCCAGGAAGTAGAAACTGACCTAGTAGAATGAGCTGTAATCCTTTGAGGCGGAGTTTTACCCGACTCGACATAAGCATGGTGAATTAAGGATTTCAACCAAGATGCCAAAGAAATGGCAGAAGCTTTCTGACCTTTTCTAGAACCGGAAAAGATGACAAATAGACTAGAAGTCTTTCAGAAAGACTTAGTAGCTTCAACATAATATTTCAAAGCTCTAACAACATCCAAAGAATGCAACGATTTCTCCTTAGAATTCTTAGGATTAGGACATAATGAAGGAACCACAATTTCTCTACTAATGTTGTTGGAATTGACAACCTTAGGTAAAAATTCAAAAGAAGTTCGCAACACCGCCTTATCCTGATGAAAAATCAGAAAAGGAGACTCACAAGAAAGAGCAGATAATTCAGAGACTCTTCTGGCAGAAGAGATGGCCAAAAGGAACAAAACTTTCCAAGAAAGTAATTTAATGTCCAATGAATGCATGGGTTCAAAAGGAGGAGCTTGAAGAGCCCCCAGAACCAAATTCAAACTCCAAGGAGGAGAAATAGACTTAATGACAGGTTTTATACGAACCAAAGCTTGTACAAAACAATGAATATCAGGAAGATTAGCAATCTTTCTGTGAAAAAGAACAGAAAGAGCAGAGATTTGTCCTTTCAAGGAACTTGCGGACAAACCTTTATCTAAACCATCCTGAAGAAACTGTAAAATTCTCGGAATTCTAAAAGAATGCCAGGAAAAATGATGAGAAAGACACCAAGAAATATAAGTCTTCCAGACTCTATAATATATCTCTCTAGATACAGATTTACGAGCCTGTAACATAGTATTAATCACAGAGTCAGAGAAACCTCTTTGACCAAGAATCAAGCGTTCAATCTCCATACCTTTAAATTTAAGGATTTGAGATCCTGATGGAAGAAAGGACCTTGCGACAGAAGGTCTGGTCTTAACGGAAGTGTCCACGGCTGGCAAGAGGCCATCCGGACAAGATCCGCATACCAAAACCTGTGAGGCCATGCTGGAGCTACCAGCAGAACAAACGAGCATTCCTTCAGAATCTTGGAGATTACTCTTGGAAGAAGAACTAGAGGCGGAAAGATATAGGCAGGATGATACTTCCAAGGAAGTGATAATGCATCCACTGCCTCCGCCTGAGGATCCCGGGATCTGGACAGATACCTGGGAAGTTTCTTGTTTAGATGAGAAGCCATCAGATCTATTTCTGGGAGTTCCCACATTTGAACAATCTGAAGAAATACCTCTGGGTGAAGAGACCATTCGCCCGGGTGCAACGTTTGGCGACTGAGATAATCCGCTTCCCAATTGTCTATACCTGGGATATGAACCGCAGAGATTAGACAGGAGCTGGATTCCGCCCAAACCAGAATTCGAGATACTTCTTTCATAGCCAGAGGACTGTGAGTCCCTCCTTGATGATTGATGTATGCCACAGTTGTGACATTGTCTGTCTGAAAACAAATGAACGACTCTCTCTTCAGAAGAGGCCAAGACTGAAGAGCTCTGAAAATTGCACGGAGTTCCAAAATATTGATCGGTAATCTCACCTCCTGAGATTCCCAAACCCCTTGTGCCGTCAGAGACCCCCACACAGCTCCCCAACCTGTAAGACTTGCATCTGTTGAGATTATAGTCCAGGTCGGAAGAACAAAAGAAGCCCCCTGAATTAAACGATGGTGATCTGTCCACCACGTCAGAGAGTGTCGTACAATCGGTTTTAAAGATATTAATTGAGATATCTTTGTGTAATCCCTGCACCATTGGTTCAGCATACAGAGCTGAAGAGGTCGCATGTGAAAACGAGCAAAGGGGATCGCGTCCGATGCAGCAGTCATAAGACCTAGAATTTCCATGCATAAGGCTACCGAAGGGAATGATTGTGACTGAAGGTTTCGACAAGCTGAAATCAATTTTAGACATCTCTTGTCTGTCAAAGACAGAGTCATGGACACTGAATCTATCTGGAAACCCAAAAAGGTTACCCTTGTCTGAGGAATCAATGAACTTTTTAGTGAATTGATCCTCCAACCATGATCTTGAAGAAACAACACAAGTCGATTCGTATGAGATTCTGCTAAATGTGAAGACTGAGCAAGTACCAAGATATCGTCCAAATAAGGAAATACCACAATACCCTGTTCTCTGATTACAGACAGAAGGGCACCGAGAACCTTTGTAAAAATTCTTGGAGCTGTAGCTAGGCCAAACGGCAGAGCCACAAACTGGTAATGCTTGTCCAGGAAAGAGAATCTCAGGAACTGATAGTGAGCTGGATGAATCGGAATATGCAGATATGCATCCTGTAAATCTATTGTAGACATATAATGCCCTTGCTGAACAAAAGGCAAGATAGTCCTTACAGTTACCATTTTGAATGTTGGTATCCTTACATAACGATTCAATATTTTTAGATCCAGAACTGGTCTGAAGGAATTCTCCTTCTTTGGTACAATGAAGAGATTCGAATAAAACCCCAGCCCCTGTTCCAGAACTGGAACTGGCATAATTACTCCAGCCAACTCTAGATCTGAAACACATTTCAGAAATGCTTGAGCTTTCACTGGGTTTACTGGGACACCGGAAAGAAAAAATCTCTTTGCAGGAGGTCTTATCTTGAAACCAATTCTGTACCCTTCTGAAACAATGTTCTGAATCCAAAGATTGTGAACAGAATTGATCCAAATTTCTTTGAAAAAACGTAATCTGCCCCCTACCAGCTGAGCTGGAATGAGGGCCGCACCTTCATGTGGACTTAGAAGCTGGCTTTGCTTTTCTAGAAGGCTTGGATTTATTCCAGACTGGAGATGGTTTCCAAACTGAAACTGCTCCTGAGGATGAAGGATCAGGCTTTTGTTCTTTGTTTAAACGAAAGGAACGAAAACGATTATAAGCCCTGTTTTTAGATTTTTTATCCTGTGGTAAAAAAGTTCCTTTCCCACCAGTAACAGTTGAGATAATAGAATCCAACTGAGAACCAAATAATTTATTACCCTGGAAAGAAAAGGAAAGTAGAGTCGATTTAGAAGACATATCAGCATTCCAAGTTTTAAGCCATAAAGCTCTTCTAGCTAAAATAGTTAGAGACATAAACCTGACATCAACTCTGATAATATCAAAAATGGCATCACAGATAAAATTATTAGCATGTTGAAGAAGAAGAATAATATTATGAGAATCATGATCTGTTACTTGTTGCGCTAAAGTTTCCAACCAAAAAGTTGAAGCTGCAGCAACATCAGCCAATGATATAGCAGGTCTAAGAAGATTACCTGAACACAGATAAGCTTTTCTTAGAAAGGATTAAATTTTCCTATCTAAAGGATCCTTAAAGGAAGTACCATCTGCCGTAGGAATAGTAGTACGTTTAGCAAGGGTAGAAATAGCCCCATCAACTTTAGGGATTTTGTCCCAAAACTCTAATCTGTCGGACGGCACAGGATATAATTGCTTAAAACGTTTAGAAGGAGTAAATGAATTACCCAAATTATTCCATTCTCTGGAAATTACTTCAGAAATAGCACCAGGAACAGGAAAAACTTCTGGAATAACCACAGGAGATTTAAAGACCTTGTCTAAACGTTTAGATTTAGTATCAAGAGGACCAGAATCCTCAATTTCTAAAGCAATTAAAACTTCTTTAAGTAAAGAACGAATAAATTCCATTTTAAATAAATATGAAGATTTATCAGCATCAACCTCTGAGACAGAATCCTCTGAACCAGAAGAATCATTAGAATCAGAATGATGATGTTCATTTAAAAATTCATCTGGATAAAGAGAAGTTTTAAAAGATTTTTTTGTGTTTACTAGAAGGAGGAATAACAGACATAGCCTTCTTAATGGATTCAGAAACAAAATCTCTTATGTTATCAGGAACACTCTGAACATTAGATGTTGTTGGAACTGCAACAGGTAATGGTACTTTACTAAAGGAAATATTATCTGCATTAACAAGTTTGTCATGACATTTAATACAAACAACAGCTGGAGGAACAGCTACCAAAAGTTTACAGCAGATACACTTAGCTTTGGTAGTTCCAGCACCAGACAGCGATTTTCCTGAAGTATATTCTGACTCAGATGCAACGTGAGACATCTTGCAATATGTAAGAGAAAAAACAACATATAAAGCAAAATTGATCAAATTCCTTAAATGACAGTTTCAGGAATGGGAAAAAATGCCAAAGAACAAGCTTCTAGCAACCAGAAGCAATGAAAAATGAGACTTAAATAATGTGGAGACAAAAGCGACGCCCATATTTTTTTAGCGCCAAATAAGACGCCCACATTATTTGGCGCCTAAATGCTTTTGGCGCCAAAAATGACGCCACATCCGGAACGCCGACATTTTTGGCGCAAAAGAACATCAAAAAATGACGCAACTTCCGGCAACACGTATGACGCCGGAAACAGAAAAGATTTTTTGCGCCAAAAAAGTCTGCGCCAAGAATGACGCAATAAAATTAAGCATTTTCAGCCCCCGCGAGCCTAACAGCCCACAGGGAAAAAGTCAAATTTTTAAGGTAAGAAAAATGATTGATTCAAATGCATTATCCCAAATATGAAACTGACTGTCTGAAAAAAAGGAATGTTGAACATTCTGAGTCAAGGCAAATAAATGTTTGAATACATATATTTAGAACTTTAAAAAAGTGCCCAACCATAGCTTTAGAGTGTCACAGAAAATAAGACTTACTTACCCCAGGACACTCATCTACATGTTTGTAGAAAGCCAAACCAGTACTGAAACGAAAATCAGCAGAGGTAATGGTATATATATAAGAGTATATCGTCGATCTGAAAAGGGAGGTAAGAGATGAATCTCTACGACCGATAACAGAGAACCTATGAAATAGACCCCGTAGAAGGAGATCATTGAATTCAAACAGGCAATACTCTCTTCACATCCCTCTGACATTCACTGCACGCTGAGAGGAAAACCTGGCTCCAACCTGCTGTGGAGCGCATATCAACGTAGAATCTAGCACAAACTTACTTCACCACCTCCATAGGAGGCAAAGTTTGTAAAACTGATTTGTGGGTGTGGTGAGGGGTGTATTTATAGGCATTTTGAGGTTTGGGAAACTTTGCCCCTCCTGGTAGGAATGTATATCCCATACGTCACTAGCTCATGAAAGAAATATATATAATATATTGTCCGCTGCCCAAAATAGGCATTTAAATGTGATGGTCGATTTTTGATATTTTAAATCATTGAAGTCATATTACAGACAAAAGGATGCAAAGGCCACAGCGTGTGAAATTTAGGTATTGGTGAGGTAGGGAAAGGGAAAATAAAGGGCCTTGGGAGGGAAAGAAAAGGTGACATGAGGAGAAAGGATATAGGGGAACAACAAAGGAAGGGGCATAGGGGAGTGAGGGGAACACAAAAGAAGGGCCATGGTGAGGGAGAGAGATGATATATATATAATAACTATTATTTATATAGTGCCTTTCTCCCAGTGGGACTAAAACTCTTGAAGCGCTTTTTCAGCGCTCGCTCTCGGAATTAACCAAATCAGCAGGTGAATAGTAATAGTTGTTATTAGTAACAAATTTAATGGTACTAATTTTAGCGCCCTCAGAAGGATGAAGGGCTGAGTTGGCACTGCTGAGATTTGAACCTGTGAATCTTTGAACAGGCTTTTGTAGTCAGGGCATTTTGCCAACTGAGCTACCTCACCAGCCTTACATAAAGTGTGATTTTGATTCTGTCATATATAACTATGCCAGATGAATGCATCTTCCATCTTTCACATACACAAGAAATGTTGAGTTATGACACATGTGTATGTAACTATGTATGCTAGAATACAACTCCCATCATTGTCATACATGATCGTTGCCTTACAGATATGGGTTTTTCTTTATTTGTTTTTAAAAAAAAATCTGGAATAGTAAATTGTAATACCTAAAGGATAAATCGATTGTCTTGTCTTCCACTTTATTCCCTTGTATTTATTTTTTTATTTCCACACCCATGCAAAGTAATCAAAGTAATTGTATATTTCATTTTACTCACCAGCTCTCTGTTGCCTGACAGATTCGTCTGTCCTACTTGCGTTCCGGACACCTGTGACAACAGCCTCTGGAAGTAGTTTGTCCCGGACCTCCTTCTCCCAGCTGTTAAAACGCACCGTCTTTGATGTGGAGTGCATGATTGACATTTTCCTCTTGACCATCGCCCTGCAATCATAATACCTAGAAATCAAATAAAAACATTTTTTTGGTTAGAAAATTAAAAAAAAAAAATAATAAATAAGAAAAACTATAATGACTTTAGTTGAAAATAAGGATTTCTTACAGTTTGCATCTGATTCTTAACATCAAAAGAATACCAGCGGAGCTATTGGAAATTACTGATAGTGCCTGATCTGTACCCCGGATTTTTAGAGTTTTCAATAGTTATGTTATAGAGATGGATAGATTAATAGAAATATATATATATATATATATTTATTTACAGGTTATAATTGTTGTTTTATATGCATGTAAGATATAGGTATGTAACAAATAAATATGTTTTATTAAAAAGTTAGTACAGTGTTTGCTTATCTGTTATACATTGAAATGGACAATAAAGTCAAAATAAAGTTTTATGATTCTGAATCAGATAGATCAGGTAATTGGACATTTAAAGGGACATGAAAATAAAACCAAAATATTTTTCATGATTCAGATAGAGGATATAATTATATAATTATATATAGTTTCTAACAAAACACATGGGTGAGCCAATAAAAAATAAAAATTGAAATATATGTATATGCAGCCACCAATCAACAGCTAGAAAATAGCTTCTCTGCTGCTCCAAAGCTTGCCTAAAAAAATCTTTCAACAAATGATAACAAGAGAAGGAAGATAATTAAATAATATAAGTTATTTTGAAAGTTATTTAATTAAAATTGAATTCTCTATATGAATCATGGAAGAAACATGTTGGTTAATGTCCTTTTAAGTCAATTAATTTTATAGTTTACTTTATTTATCTAAATTTACAGTCTTTTTATGTAATATCATCCTGAGCATGTGCAGAAGCTCACAGGGTATATACATACGTATATAGTCTGTGATTGGATGATATCTGTCACATAATACAGGGGACGATAAACAAAAAATTTCTTTATTTGAAAAAGCAGGAATGTAAAGCTTATGAACTGGACCACTTTTTGGTTCAGCATCTTGGATAGTGATTGCTGATTGGTGGCTACATTTAGCCAACAATCATCAAGCACTACCCAGGTACTGACCCAAGGATGGGCTGGCTCATAGGCTTACATTCATTCTTTTTCAAATAAAGATAGTTAACAATGGGTTAATTTATCAAGCTCTGTACAGAGCTTCATGCCCCTGAAGGCTCGCCGGAAAAGTTATGAAGCAGCTGTCGGCATTTATCGATGTGTGGCGGACATGATACGCTACATCGTATCATGTCCCCTCGCACATTAATACATTGACCCCCAAGAGAACACAGAAAAATTTATAATAGGAGTAAATTAGAAAGTTGCTTAAAATTGATGCTCTATCTGGAGAAAGTTAGGTAAAATTGTACACTCTAGAGGGTTCCGGTGGAGGAGGAGCAAGCATGTGCTGCTGAGCTACCTGCTTCAACCCTACAGCTGCTGGCGGTTTCCTTCGCGTCATATCCCAAGTCAGGGGATAGCTATTGGGATAGCCTAAGACATCGCACCTGAACCTAAACAAGCGACAAACTACATCTCGCTGTTATAGTATGATTATCAGCCCCCTTCTATGTCTAAAATAAAAAGGAACAGAGACTAACCCAGGAGATACCTTCCTATCCTTAAAGACCCCTCTGCTCCCCTTTTCAGTACAAACAGACCTATACCCCTAAGACCCATGGAACTCGGCAACCACTGAGAATTTACCTGGGGTGGCCTGTGGTCTGTACGCTACTCTCCACTGCTGACGAGGACGCACGGCAAGTTTCTCAGAGCCGCACTCGCCCACTGTGCACCGCTCCTCTCCTCCTCCTGCTCCCGTGAAGTGAGCGAGGTTGAAGCTGGGTCCTGCCTCGACCGAGGACCAAGAACATCAGGCCTATCACAGGCAGATCCGCCCACCGTAGCCGCTGATTCCCTTCCTGCTTGCTTTGGCAGCGTGCCCGGAGTTCCGGGACTGCTGTCTCTGAGTGGTGTGGGACGCCATCCGCCCTCCTGAGGCGGCCTCTCCCTGAGGCTTACCGCCGGATTTCGGTTGCAGTGCTGACCACTCCATCCCTCTCCCACCGGTGCTGCGTGAGAGGGATTGGAGGTAGCGTTACCCCAGGGCTAAGAACCGAGGAAGGAATCCCTGCTCACGAAAGGCTCACCCTGCCACCTTCTCCCCTCTCTCCCACCGGTGCTGCGTGAGGGAGGGAGAGCTCGCTAGGTGGCCCAGGCTGAGATTTGGAACTGCTGGAGGTTAACCTGGTGGGAACAGGTTTACCTAGGAGAGACAGCCACTGCAGCTACAAGAAGCCCATCTTCCAGGACAAGACAGGTCTCGGCGTGCAGTGAGCGAGGAGAGGTGAGTCTACTTTGCCCCCTTAACCCAGAACGGCACAATTCAGTACATAACCTATAACTTAAAGAGCGGTGTGGGCGAATCAGGAAAAGAAGGGAAGAAAAGAGAGGAAAGAGGGAAGGAAAGGGGAGCAGATAGGGGAATGGTATAACTTCTTCAGCATAAACATTAAGCATTCTCCTTCCTGAAATGATACTGAAAATCGAGTAGCTTTATTTTACTTTCAGCTCATTCAAAGGAGTCATCCCTTTCAGCTTGTTGTTAACTCTACTAACTTTTGCATGAGCTCCTGAGAAAACCAACACATACAATCATGAGCTACTTGCCTTCTACTAAATGAATTTGCTAAAAATGCTGCTTGCCACGCTTTCTGCCTGAGAGATTAACAGATACCTGCTTCTATTACTAAGACTCTGCTACTAACTAACCTGGACAATTTTGCATATGATGCTTGCAGAATAATAAGTTAATTGCTGGACATCTCTTTGTGACTATCCAAAAGATAGAAGCTTTAAGGACAAGATAATAGCTTATAACTTTTCCTAACTGCCTAGGTTTAAGGTCATGTTTTTCTTTTCTTTCCTTTTTCTTTTCTCTAAAACTAGTACTAACCTGAGTAAAACCAAGTTTTTTGTACTTTTCCTGCAAACAAACACTTTGACTAAAGATAGACCACAAGTTTAGAGGTGTATATACAGAAAGCACCCCATATCAAAAGTATATAAAAATTTTGTAACGAACAAGGTGTGCAAATTAGTGTACTATCAACCTTTACTTGCTGATCTTACTTGGTCTTGCAGATTAGTAAAATTGTTGTCTAACTGCATTACTGTCTATTAGAAACACCAATACTATTTGCCTGAAAAACTATTTGATAAGGTTTGCTGTAATTAATAACGTTTTTTTATTTCTGCTTTTTTTTTTTTTTTTTTTTTTTTTCTTCTTTCTTTTTTTTCTTATATAAGATAAAAAGTGATTTTATTTTTTCATCATTAATAGGCAGGCGCATTGTTCAAACACTAATTTGCCCAAGTTGCACAGTTAGACAGTGGGGAAAACAAGACATAGGTTACCCCTTTTCAAGTACTTTAGATAACGGCTGGATATAATATATCTCAGTCATTAAGATAAAGAAGATCTAACATAATAATAAACACAGGAGAATTAAAATATACCTCAACTTGCTTTGATTAAATTACTCTCTTCTTAAAGTTAAAAATTACAGCCTTTCTGACTGGCGCGGGGACTTCTATACACAGGAACCCACATCCACTACCTCACTAGAATAAGTTTTTTTTTTTTTTTTTTTTTTTTTTTTCTCCTCCCTCCCCCTCACTTCCCTCACTCCTTCCTACTTCACTCCATCACCCCCCTACCTTCACTTCCACATTCCTTTCCCAATTAAAGCACTAAGTTTTTATAGCACAATATTAACTGATCACTATTTAGATTACTATCACATCTTATGGACAAATTTTTTCATAGTCACTCCCGGACTCCCCCGCCAGCCATGACAGCAAAAACAAGAGAGAGAAGAAATAAAAATAGCACAGAAACATCTATGGAGGTACAGCCAACCCACATTAACCCTTCAGTCACCAACGAAACCTTTAATATGCAGGCCCTGGTGACAAATATTGCAGAAGCCTTAAACCCCAAATTCGAGGCCCTTAGGGCAGAGATTAAGCAAGATATCACACTGTTGTCCCAAGAACTGAGACAATTCACTAGTAGGATTAATGAAGTGGAACAAAGGGTGTCTGATCTTGAGGACCTTACTTTTACACATAGTAATAGCATAGATTCCAATACAGCGTCTCTATCTAAAATGAAAATTAAAATCGAAGATTTAGAGAACAGGGCCAGAAGAAACAACATTCGCATTATTGGGCTACCAGAGGGGGAACAACCTGAGAATTTAAATTTGTTTATTACAAATACGTTGGTACAACTACTTAAAATCCCCCCCAGTAACCCTCAAATAGTGGTAGAAAGGGCTCACAGAATAGGGAAGCTTCAGGTCGATAACAGGGGTAACAACAGACCCAGGCCAGTAATAGCCAAATTGCTTAATTTCAGTGATAAAGTAACTCTTCTCCAATATTTTCGCAAGAACCAGCCCATTATGTTTAAAGATAGCAAGATTCTCCTATTTCAGGACTACTCGGCAGAGACGTCATCTAGGAGAAGAAATCTTGCTCCAATCTGTTCTAAATTTATCCAGCAGGGTTATCAGGCCCTAATTAATTACCCCTCTAAACTTAAGGTTATTGCTAAAGGAGAAGTCCACTTTTTTGAGAATGCACAAGAGGCAGAAAAATTATTAATCCAATTAAACTCTAGTGAGTAAACTGAAGAAATATCAGTGACTCACTGACTTTGTTGTTACCTCATCTTAAGTTAGGGATGGCAGGGAAAACGTTACGAAGTAATAAAGGTGTCTTGCGGGAGGTTCCCCTTTTCCTTTTTTTTTTTTTTTTTTTTTTTTTTTTTCCCTCTCTCTCTCTTCAATTCCATCTATCCATCAAAATAAATGGTCAACTTTAAAATAGTATCGTGGAATGTAGGGGGTATCACCACTCCTATAAAGAGGAAATCAATCATTACCCAACTAAGAAAAATGAATACAGATATAGCTTTCCTCCAGGAGACCCATCTTAACTTAGAAGAAGTATTAAAATTAAAAACATCGTGGGTTAAGGAAGTTTTTGCTGCACCGGGACAAGGGAGGAAGAGAGGGGTAGCCATTTTGGTAGGGAAAAGGATTAATGCAGAGATACTACATGTTGTGACGGACCCAGGGGGGAGATCAGTGAGTCTAAAAATAACAATTAATAACCGTGTGTTTACAATGTGTAACGTTTACGCGCCTAATATCCTTGACCCAGAGTTCTGGAATCAAGTGCAGACTGAAATATTCTCTATATTGGAAGGTAACCTTATTCTTGCAGGAGACTTTAACATGGCCCCACAGTGCCCACTTGACAGGCTGAGACTAAACACAAAACAAAAAAAATATAAAAAAGATAATCTGGAAACTAAAATCTTTTCTAGGCTTATGCAAAACCTAGGCATCAAGGACATCTGGAGGATGCAAAATCCCGATGTTAGAGAATACTCTTGCTTATCCAAAGCTCATAAAACACTATCAAGAATTGATCTTTTTCTGATAGACGATAGACTGTGTACATATGAGGTTAAAGCAAAAATTCTTCCTATCAGTATCTCTGACCATGGGCCAATTACCCTAGACCTTCAGGATAAGCAGCCCAAGCTTAAGCTAAATCGTTTTTTTTTTCCTTCTCACCTAGCATCAGATACGAAATGTAAGAACTGGTTGAGAGCCAAGTTTACTGACTACGATCTCTGTAACTCAGAGTATAGAGATCGTCCTGCCATATTTTGGGAGGCAGCAAAGGCTGTAATCCGAGGTGAAATCATAGCCTATATGGCAATACTGAATAAAAAAATGCAACAAAGAGAAAAGGAACTAACAAATGCAGTAATAAACGCATATAATAGATTCCTTCTTGACCAAAACTCTGCTAATTGGGCTAAGTATAATAAAGCAAAAAGTAACAAAGATGATTTCCTGTTATACAGAGAAAGTCAGAAAGAGTTAAAATTACAGTCTAAACTATATAAGTATGGCAACAAGTCTGGGAAACTCCTAGCTAAATTGGTCAAAAGCGAAAAAAAATCCTCAACTATTGAAAAACTGGTGCTAGGTGACAAAGAAGTATTTAAACATGAGGAGATAGCGGAAGAAATGGAAAAATATTATCAAGAACTGTATCATTCCAGATCCTCGGACTTAGGTCAAGCAGAGGACTTCTGGAGCAAAATATCAGTACCTAAGATATCCACGGATTTAGCTGGTACCCTCAATGCACAAATCACAGAGGAAGAAATCAAAAAAACAATTTCTGACCTCGCTCTGAACAAAGCCCCTGGGCCAGATGGGCTACCTAATGAACTATATAAAATTATATCTGCTGAAATATCAGCCCATCTTTGCGAGTTCTACAATTCTATCTATATAAATGGAGGAGAGATGTCGAAACTTTTCACATCCTCCTATACAACTCTGATACTCAAGAGTGGAAAAGATCCATCTTTAAGGGAGTCATATAGACCAATTGCTTTACTAAACTCCGATTATAAGATTTTCACATCAATTATAGCCCAGAGGCTACAAAAAATATTAGGCGATATCATCCACAAAGATCAAGCCGGGTTTTTAAACTCTCGAAACTCTGCAGCAAAAATCAGAGAGATTCTGATAACATCAGAATACTTCTTTAACAAAGGGGAGGGGGGGGAGGGGACTCCACCAGACCTGGCGGTTATCTCGCTTGATGCCGAAAAGGCTTTCGACTCCGTTCATTATAATCATCTTTTTGTCTCTTTAGCAAAGTTCGGATTTACAGGAAGCTTTCTTGACTTCATTAAAAACCTATATAATCAGCCCTACACAAGGTTAATTATAAATAATTTAACATCTTCTCAAATTGTATTGGATAGAGGAACCCGCCAGGGTTGCCCCCTTTCCCCTCTCCTCTTTAACCTCTGCATTGAACCTCTGGCAATCACAATCAGGCAACAACTAGAAGGCATTAAAATTGAGAATTACGAAATAAAGTTGGCTTTGTATGCAGATGATATTCTTATATATTTATCAAACAGCAAAGTTAATCTTCCTAAGCTACTACAAATTATTGACCAATTTTGCTCTTTTTCAGGCTACAAAGTAAATACTACAAAGTCAGAATTACTCTGGCTCAGGAAAAACAACTCCTCTCCTAGCAATATTCCTTTTCATCTAGTTAAAGACTCATTCAAATATCTGGGTATTAACATTCCTACTGACCCAAAAGATTTATACAAGCTTAATATTTCACCAATTATATTAACATTTAGAGAAAAGCTCAGAAATTGGGTGGGTTTACCACTCTCTATTTCTGGACGGATAGCACTTTTCAAGATGGTCCTCTTCCCCAAGTTGCTTTACGTGCTACAGAACACAGCGATAATGCTTTTAGAAAGGGATATACGAACAATAAATAGCCTGCTCAGAAGGTTTATCTGGCAAAAAGCCAGGCCGAGAATCTCACTGAATAAACTGTCATCTTCTAAAATCTATGGAGGCTTTGCATTACCAGATATTAGGCTGTATAATTTGGCTTTCCTAGCGCGGTTTGTAGCTGACTGGATCTTTTCCAAAGATTATGTCTTGAATAATAAACTTGAAGAAAAAATCTGTTATCCATATGCACCCATAGCTCTTTTACATTGCGAACCAAAAGAGTGGCCAGCTAACATTAGAGCACTTAAAATGCTCTCAAACCCCCTGAGGGCATGGAGGAGAATAGGGAAGCTTATGGATCTAAACTATCAGATATCTCAATATTTACCTCTAATAGGCAACCCTAAATTTCAGGCAGGCCTTGATTCAGCTGTATTTAAACACTGGCACACTTTAGGTTTAGATAAACTTATACAACTTGTGGATCAAGAGAGAAAATGTATTAAAACATTTGATGAACTTAAAAATAACTTTAATCTCTCTAACAAAGATTTTTTCGCATATTTACAGGCAAGGCATTATATTACAGATATCATGAGGGCAGTTAACTGGTGCTGGGACCTAGGAAGTTTGGAGGGCTGGCTAACCCTGGTAAGGAATGGGTTGATGTCAATCACTCCATGTTATCACCTACTGGGGGAAGGCAAAGGGAAGCATCTTCTTGAAAAACTAACCCAGGACTGGAATCTAGTCCTGGGACAGGACCACATTGACAGCCAATTTATAAAAACATCTATTTGTAGGATATCACAAGCTACAAGCTCAGCCACCTGGAGAGAGGCTCATCTGAAACTCATTCACAGATATTACTATACCCCTGAGAAAGCATTTAAGCTTAGGAATTTAAATTTTGATAAATGTCCCAAATGTTCTAAGGAGGCTGCAGACTTGAGACACATGATCTGGGATTGCCCACTGATTAGACAGTGCTGGTTTAAAATTGAATACTGGGTAAAAACGTCACTTGGAATCTCCCCTCTGGGTCTATCATTGATCCAGATCATATTTTGTTTAAATAACCAAGAAGAACATACCCCCAATGAAAGGTTAATTACCTCAATTATTTTAGCAGTCAGGTATTTAATTTTTAAGAAATGGAAGTCAAGAAATTTACCAACAGTTCCAGAGATTAAAAACTTTCTTAAAAAGCAATGTATCTTAGAGCAGCGAGAAACCAACATTGATAAGGAACTTGATATTCAATCCTTCCTTAAAAAGTGGGCACCATTTATCAAGTCACTTACAGCGCCAGAGGTCGACCAAATAATATTTCCCTTCCAGAATTCAGAAATGGTATTACTGGGAATATGGTAAAGTGAGGTTTATCCTAATTTCTCTCTCTCTCCCCTTGATGTGGCGCTAGAGGATCTTCTTTCCTCTTTACAAAATTTTTTTTTTTTTTTTTTTTTTTCTCTCCCCCTCTCGCAAGATTAACCTTGAACATGTTGATACAATTGTGACTTGAGTTAGCCTAGGATCTTTCCAACAAGATATGAGTCATAATGTACACTCCCTAAGTCATCGATATTTGCTTAGAGGAGAAGGGGGAGGGGAGAGTGGGAAAGATTGGTTGGGATCTGTTCCTGGTCACTGTTTATGTTGTTGTTGTTCCCGGTGGGGGGGAGGGGAGGGAAAGGGAATTAAAAATGGTAAAATATACTCCAACAGAGGAATCATAACTATTAAGGAATGACAGAATGGAATTTAATTCATAATATTTTGCGTTTTTTTTTGCTGATGTTCTTTTTATTCTTTGTTTTGGAAATCATTGAAAATGTATAAACCTGTTGGAGTTCAATAAAGATGATTTAAAAAAAAAAAAATTGATGCTCTATCTGAATTATGAGAGAAATAAGTTGGGTTCAGTGTCCCTTTACGTTTGAATCAGACTTTGTGCCCCATAAAGTTGGTTAAAGTTTATCCCTTTATTTAAAAATTATGAGAAGACGGAGAAGACAAATATATATAATCCAAAAAATGAATATATTTGGTCTTGGTTGGCCAAAGTTTTCATCTTTAATTCTGTAAGGAATAAAAAAAGCCCTTAAATGAATACTAAACAGTAAACACAAAATTTTTATTTCAAGATAGAGATGAAAATTTAAGCAATTATATTTTTTAATAGTAACTCATTATTTCTTCATTCACGTGGAATCTTTATTTGAAAGCAGGAATTAGTCTATTTTGGGTTGAGAACCTGGGTTGCACTTGCTTATTGGTTTGTTAAATGTTGCCACCAATCTCAAGTGCTAGCCAGGGTGCTAAAACCAAAAATGGTCAGACAGGCTCTGTCCTGTCCTTACCTTATCAACCTACAATTTCAAATAAAGATAACAAAAGAAAAAAGAAAAATTAATAATAGGAGTAATTTAGAAAGTTGATTAAAAAATCAATGCTCTAGCAGAATCATGAAATATGTTTTTTTAGTTTACTATCCCTTTAAGCTTGACTTACATTCCTACATAAAGATGCCATGACAATGAATAATAATATTAATTGAATTTATTTATTTACGTTACACATTTTGGCCTGTGTAGTATGTACACACAGGCTAACACACACTAGAGTTAGTTTTTTACTATAAAATTGTTGTTTTACCGGTGCTTGACACAGGCGGCTGTCCAGTCCACTGCTCCAACTGTAAAGACAGCATCACGAACTGTGTTCCATGCCACTTGCTTTGCAGAGGACGAAACATTGGAAGAAAACAAGATGTGCCGGACTTTCAACACAGCAGACACAAGGGACACATTTTCTACTGGCATAAAGGTTGGCCCTCTATGCCTTGGTGAAGTGGCACACTGCTGTTACTTCTCAGCAGCACTAGAGTCCGACTCCTCAGAGGGTGTAAGTGGCCTCCTCCTCTTAAATAGTTTTTTGGCACTGGTGTGCTTTTTTACTCCACCATGCCTCTCCCTGTCCCTACCTACCCTCTCCCTAGTACATCCAAGGTCCCTCTCCCTATCCCTATGTACAGGGTGCCTATGACTAATCCTATGCCTATCCCTACCTCTATCCCTATTATTATTACTACTCTCCCTAGCTCCACGGTCCCTATCCCTACATCCTCTCTCTCTAATATCACTACCTCTACTCTCCCTAGTACTAATTACACTGTTCCTAACTCTACTGTCCCTATCACCTCCATGAACACTCCCAATTTCTCTAACAGACATTCTCCGATATCAAACTGCTGTCTTCAACTCACAAAAATTAACTAAGATATTAGTTAAATGGGTGAGGCTATAGTGTGCAGGAGTGATGCAAGCATAATTGTCAATCAGGCTGCCTGATTGGCTGCACAGTCTAAATATAAATATAATGATGTGTTTAAATGACATATTAAATTTATTTATTAATGTTAGCTGATAAATTGACTGTGTTGAATGGAAAACTTGTTAAAGAACAATAAAAAAGGACATTTATGCTTAACTGATAAATTGATTTCTTCTACGATACGACGAGTCCATGGATTTCATCCTTACTTGTGGGACATTATCCTCCTGCTAACAGGAAGTGGCAAAGAGCACCACAGGAGAGCTGTATATATAGCTCCTCCCTTCCCTCCACCTCCAGTCATTCGACCAAAGGTTATAGGAAGAGAAAAGAAAAGCTAAAAGGTGCAGAGGTGACTGAATTTGTAAATAATAAAAACTATAATCTGTCTTAAATTGACAGGGAGGGCCGTGGACTCGTCGTATCGTAGAAGAAATCAATTTATCAGGTAAGCATAAATTTCCATTTCTTCTACAAGATACGAGTCCACGGATTTCATCCTTACTTGTGGGATACAATACCAAAGCAACAGGACACGGATGAAAGGGAGGGATAAGACAGAGACCTAAACGGAAGGCACCACTGCTTGAAGAACCTTTCTCCCAAAAATAGCCTCAGAAGAAGCAAAAGTATCAAATTTGGAAAATTTGGAAAAAGTGTGAAGGGACGACCAAGTCGCAGCCTTACAAATCTGTTCAACAGATGCATGGTTTTTAAAAACCCATGTGGAAGCCACAGCCCTAGTAGCATGAGCCGTAATTCTTTCAGGAGGCTGCTGTCCAGTAGTCTCATATGCCAGGCGAATGATACTTCTCAGCCAAAAAGAAAGAGAGGTAGCCATAGCTTTCTGACCCCTATGCTTTCCAGAATAAACAATGAATAATGAAGATGATTGACGGAAATCCTTAGTTGCCTGTAAGTAAAACTTTAAGGCATGGACCACGTCCAGATTATGCAACATATGCTCCTTCTTAGAAGAAGGATTAGGACACAAGGAAGGAACAACAATTTCCTGATTAAAATTTTATTCGAAACAACCTTAGGAAGAAATCCAGGTTTGGTACGTAAAACCACCTTATCAGAATGAAAAATGAGATAAGGCGAATCACACTGTAACTCTGAAAGCTCAGAAACTCTTCAAGCAGAAGAAATAGCAACCAAAAACAGAACTTTCCAAGATAACAATTTAATATCTATGGAATGCATAGGTTCAAACGGAACCCCTTGAAGAACTCGAAGAACTACATTGAAACTCCAGGGAGGAGTAATAGGTCTAAATACAGGCTTAATTCTAGATAGAGCCTGACAAAAAGACTGAACATCTGGCACATCTGCCAAACGTTTTTGAAACAAAATTGACAAAGCAGAAATTTGTCCCTTTAAGGAACTTGCTGATAACCCTTTCTCCAATCCTTCTTGGAGAAAAGACAGAATCCTAGGAATCCTAACTTTACTCCATGAGTAACCCTTGGATTCACACCAATAAAGATATTTACGCCATATCTTATGATAGATTTTTCTAGTGACAGGCTTTCTAGCCTGTATCAAATTATTGATGACCGAATCAGAGAATCCTCGCTTCGATAAAATCAAGCGTTCAATCTCCACGCAGTCAGCTGCAGAGAAATTAGATTTGGATGTTGGAAAGGACCTTGAATGAGAAGGTCCTGTCTCAAAGGAAGTTTCCACGGTGGCAAAGAGGACATGTCCACTAGATCCGCATACCAAGGATTACTGAAGCTCTCTCCTGTTTGATTCGAGCAATCGCGCGTGGAAGGAGAGGAAACGGTGGAAACACATAAGCTAGGCTGAATGACCAAGGCACTGCCAAGGCATCCATCAGTTCGGCCTGAGGATCCCTCGACCTGGATCCGTATCTTGGAAGCTTGGCAGTCTGTCGAAATTCCATCAGATCCAATTCCGGTCTGCCCCATCGGACAATCAGTGAGGCAAACACCTCCGGGTGGAGTTCCCACTCCCCGGATGTTTCAACAATAAACAAAAGTTGATTTTATTTCAGTCATCACAAGCGTTATTTTATCCTAAGATTTGTGCCGAGTCTGTGGTCATATCAGAATTCAAGTACTTCACTGACTGGTTACCCTGGATTGGCAACTGCGAGGCTGTCGTTTGAGCTTACACGAAAGAGAAGCTTGCTGAACAGCTTTTATAGTTCAGAACGTACCTGTGGCACTTCTCAAGTGCCTTGGATCCTGTAAGTTTGCATTTTACCTGTGCGTGATTGTTTTATCTCATTGATAGAGCACTATTGTGGCGCCTTCTTCTTTGCTTTTTCCACTATCCCCGGATGAAAGGTCTGTCGACTTAGAACATCCGCTTCCCAGTTATCTACTCCTGGGATGTAGATTGCTGACAGATAACAAGAGTGGGCCTCCGCCCATCGGATTATCTTGGATACTTCTGTCATCGCTAAGGAACTCCTTGTTCCCCCCTGATGATTTATATATGCCACAGTCGTGATGTTGTCCGACTGGAATCTGATGAATTTGGCCGAAGCCAACTGAGGCCACGTCTGAAGCGCATTAAATATTGCTCTCAGTTCCAGAATATTGATTGGAAGTAGAGACTCCACCTGAGTCCAAACACCCTGAGCCTTCAGGGAATTCTAGACTGCACCCCAGCCCAGAAGGCTGGTGTCCATTGTTACTATCACCCATGAGGGTCTGCGGAAACAAGTCCCCTGGGACAGATGATCTGGTAACAACCACCAAAGAAGAGAGTATCTGGTTTCTTGATCTTGATTTATCTGAGGAGATAAATCCGCATAATCCCCATTCCACTGTCCGAGCATGCCCAGCTGCAGTGGTCTGAGATGAAAGCGAGCAAACGGAATGATGTCCATTGCTGCTACCATTAATCCAATTTCCTCCATACACCGAGCCACTGATGGCTGAGGAATGGACTGAAGTGCTCGGCAAGTATTTAGAATCTTTGATTTTCTGACCTCCGTCAGAAATATTTTCATGTCTACCGAGCCTATCAGAGTTCCCAAGAAAGGAACCCTTGTATGTGGAACTAGTGAACTTTTCTCTATGTTCACCTTCCAACCGTGAGTTCTCAGGAAAGACAACACTGTGTCCGTGTGAGATTTTGTCAGTTGATACGTTGACGCCTGGATCAGAATATCGTCCAGATAAGGCGCCACTGCTATGCCTCACAGTCTGAGAACTGCCAGAAGAGACCCTAGAACCTTTGTGAAGATTCTGGGTGCTGTGGCCAACCCGAAGGGAAGAGCCACAAACTGATAATGTTTATCCAGAAAGGCAAACCTTAGAAACTGATGATGATCCTTGTGGATAGAAATATGAAGGTAAGCATCCTTCAAATCCACGGTAGTCATATATTGACCCTCCTGGATCATTGGTAAGATTGTTCGTATAGTCTCCATTTTGAACGATGGGACTCTGAGAAACTTGTTTAGACACTTGAGATCTAAAAAGGGTCTGAAAGTTCCCTCTTTTTTGGGAACCACAAAAAGATTTGAGTAAAACCCCTGTCACGGTTTTGGTACGGGACAAATTACTCCTATGGTATAGAGGTCTTTTACACAGCGTAAGAACGCCTCTCTTTTTATCTGGTATACAGATAATCATGAAAGATGAAATCTCCCTCTTGGGAGAAAGTCATTGAATTCCAGTTGATACCCGTGGGTCACGATTTCCAGCGCCCAGGGGTCCTCAACATCTCTTGCCCAAGCCTGAGCAAAGAAAGAAAGTCTGCCCCCCCCTACTAGATCCGGTCCCGGATCGGGGGCCACCCCTTCATGCTGTCTTTGTAGCAGCAGCGGGCTTCTTGGATTGTTTACCTTTAGTCTGGTTGGGTCTCCAGACTGACTTAGATTGGGCAAAATTCCCTTCCTGCTTTGTGGAGGAAGAGGAAGCAGAGGGTCCTCCTTTAAAATTCTGAAAGGAGCGAAAATTATTTTGTTTACCCCTCATCTTAACAGAGTTATCCTGAGGTAGGGCATGGCCTTTGCCTCCAGTAATGTCAGAAATGATTTGCTTCAATTCAGGCCCAAAAAGGGTCTTACCTTTAAAGGGAATAGCTAAAAGCTTAGCTTTTTGATGACACATCAGCAGACCAAGATTTGAGCCATAACGCTCTATGCGCTAGAATAGCAAATCCTGCATTTTTCGCCGCTAATTTAGCAATTTGAAAAGCGGCATCAGTAATGAAAGAATTAGCTAGCTTAAGAGCCTTAATTCTATCCAAAATGTCATCTAATGGAGTCTCAACCTTCAGAGACTCTTCCAGAGCCTCAAACCAAAAGGCTGCTGCAGTAGTTACTGGAACAATGCAGGCCGTAGGTTGTAAAATAAAACCCTGATTAATAAATAATTTCTTTAGAAGACCCTATAACTTTTTATCCATAGGGTCTTTGAAAGCACAACTGTCCTCAATGGGTATAGTTGTATGCTTAGCCAGGGTAGATATAGCTCCCTCTACCTTAGGGACCGTTTTCCACGAGTCCCGATTGGTGTCTGATATGGGAAACATTTTCTTAAAATTAGGAGGGGGAGAAAACGGTATACCTGGTCTATCCCATTCCTTTTTTATAATTTCCGAAATTCTTTTAGGAACCGGAAAAACATCAGTGTAAGTAGATACCTCTAGATATTTGTCCATCTTACACAATTTCTCTGGTGGTATCACAATAGGGTCACAATTATCCAGAGTCGCTAAAACCTCCCAAAGTAACAGGCGGAGGTGTTCAAGCTTAAATTTAAAGGACATAACGTCCGAATCTGTCTGAGGTAACACATTCCCTGAGTCTGAAAGCTCTCCATCAGACAGCAATTCCCTGACCCCCAACTCAGAACACTGTGAGGGTACATCGGAAATAGCCAATAAAGCATCAGAGGATTCAGTATTTACATTAATACCTGACCTACTGCGTTTACCCTGTAACACTGGTAATTTAGATAATACCTCTGTAAGGGTAGTTGACATAACTGCAGCCATCTCCTGCAGAGTAAAGGAATTAGACGCACTAGAGGTACTTGGCGTCGCTTGTGTGGGCGTTAAAGGTTGTGACACTTGGGGAGAATTGGATGGCATATCCTGATTCTCTTCAGACTGAGAATCATCCTTAGGCACACTTTCTTGACCTAAAATATGGTCTTTACAATGTAAGGTCCTTTCAGTACAAGAGGTACACAATGTAAGAGGGGGTTCCACAATAGCTTCTAAACACATAGAACAATGAGATTCCTCAATGTCAGACATGTTGAACAGACTAGTAAGAACCACAGAAGTCGTTTAAACACTTTATTTATTGCATTAAATACATTTTTGAAAAACGTGTACTGCGCCTTTAAGAGATAAAAAGCACACATTTTTTCAAAAACTGCTTTAAGAACGTTACTTTGCCTTAAAAATTAACTGAAACTTATTAATGGCTCCAAAAATTATTGCACCCCAGGAGTAAGGGGAGAAATGAACCTCTAAAGTTAACTTAAATCATAAGAATGTCAATTTTCACAAAAATACCCCCTGCACCTCTGTCCAGGAGCAACCGGAGTTACTGCTTGCTGCTTCTCAGCCAGAAGGAAGTGCGCATCTGAGCGCGCGAAAACAAGCCCCGCCCCTTATGGCCGATGCCGGAGTAGGCCTAAAACAACCGCATGGTGAAGCGGTTTTGCAAAAAAAAAATACGTGGAACATAAAAACCCCAAACACATCCCAGCAAGCCATACCGGTTTTCTGAACTTCTTGATTGAAGAAACTAAAACTAACACCTCACTTCACCTCTTCCTAGTATAACACAGGCAAAGAGAATGACTGGAGGTGGAGGGGAAGGGAGGAGCTATATATACAGCTCTGCTGTGGTGCTCTTTGCCACTTCCTGTTAGCAGGAGGATAATATCCCACAAGTAAGGATGAAATCCGTGGACTTGTCATATCTTGTAGAAGAAAATATTTTAATATAAATTTATTTATTAATATGTTACAGTCATTTAACAGTGTAATACATTCATGAATAATATTGATATGATTATCTTATCGATTGAAAATTGAAATCGAATGTATCTCAAATAATAGAACCGAATCATTTCCGAAATAACGATTTAACGGAAATTTTTCATAAATTACGATTCGGTCAGACATTATGATTCGGTCCGACATTACAAATCGGTCCAAAATTAATAACTTGAATTGCGTTTCCTAATGACCGAATTAACAACAATACGAATGAAACCGAAATGAATAACCGATGCATACCGAATTAATGCGACCGTATTGAACCGAAATATAAAAAAGACCGAAATGAAACAAAAGGAATTTTTCGATCGCGCACAAGTCTACCATAGACATCAATGGGGCTGCGTTACAGAGATTTTCATTCCACAATCGCAGGTGTTAGGCTTTTGTTTTGCCGGCTCTCCCCATTTATGTCTATGGGGAAATCGTGCACGAGCACGTCAAAGCAGTGCTTGATTTCGGTGCGGTATGGAGCTCAACGCCACCATATCGCCCGCACAAGCCTGCTTTTTTTAAACTTGTAATAGCAGCGCTATAGGGAGGTGAAATAACGCCGCTTTTGTGGCGGTCGATAAAATCCCTATAGCGCTCAAAACTCGTAATCTAGCTGTATTTCTTTTACCTATGTAGTAATTGGAAAGATCAGGAGGACTATGAGAATTTAATGGGTGTTACAAAGATGGAGTTTAGAAAGATACAGGATAAGATTAAATTGAGGAAAAAAATAAAAATTCTAAAGAGATTGGCAGGATTATCAGGAAAATAAGGTGTATAACTACAGCTTACAATATACAAATAGCTCAGAAAGTGAAGTATAAAGTGGGGATGATAATAAAACTAAGATCACATATAGAGAACAAAGAAGGAATTTTTTAGTCAGGAAAGGAAATCGAAGAAGAGAAAGAGGGGGGGGGGGAGGAAAAAATAGAAAATTCACAAAGGGAAAAAAGGGGATACCCCCTGAGACATCCTAGGAGGGAGTATATGACAAAATAATAAAGAGTAAAAATGTAGTAAACCTATCAGACCTAACAATAACATATTCCAAAATAAAAGTGTTACGGAAAGGCCTACATTCTGCCCCAACAAATAAACACGATAAGTTCACTATAGCGAAGGATCTAAACTTACTTGCAAGGAAAGAAGTTCTAATTAAAATATTTTAAAAATGTCCAAAACAATGAGAGATTAAATTTGAATGAAAGACTGAGCCTCAGAGATCTAGAACAATTAAAGGCTATAAATCAATAGAAAGCCCTAAAGAACGACCCAACTTTGGTGTATGGTGAAATGCTGGAAGAAATTCTAAAAAGAGCATTTGAAAAAGGATTAATAAATAAAAAAGAATTGGAATTTATGGATGTAAAAGACCCAATAATCCTTACATTTTATACTATTTCAAAATTACATTAAGAAAGGATACCACCTCCAGGAAGGCCAATAATTTCTGGAATAGGCTCAATCAAAGAGAAAATTTCAAAGTATGTGGATTTTTGTTTAAGACCATTTATTGTAACCCTCCCATCATACATCAAAGATACAATTGATGTCCTGAAAAAACTAAATGACATCGTAGTAAATGATAAAGTATGGTTAGTGGCAATTGATGTTGAGGCACATTATTCCTCGATCCCCCTTGAACAAGGTATTGAGGCCTGTATGCATTATTTAAAAGGAAGAGAATATAATCAGCATACAGAATTAGTTTTGGAATTACTATCTTTCATTCTACACCATAATTATTTCCTATTTAATGATACATTTTATGAAAAAACTTTAGGTACAGCAATGGGAAATTGTGCCCCAACATATGCGTGCCTTTACTTAGGAAAATGGGAGAAAACATAATTTATGTAAGTATTTACCTGATAAATTCATTTCTTTCATATTGGCAAGAGTCCATGAGCTAGTATATACATTCCTACCAGGAGGGGCAAAGTTTCCCAAACCTCAAAATGCCTATAAATACACCCCCACCACACCCACAATTCAGTTTAACGAATAGCCAAGAAGTGGGGTGATAAGAAAGGAGCGAAAGCATCAACAAGGAATTGGAATAATTGTGCTTTATACAAAAAAAAATCATAGCCACCATAAAAAGGGTGGGTCTCATGGACTCTTGCCAATATGAAAGTAATGAATTTTTGCAGGTAAATTCTTACATAAATTATGTTTTCTTTCATGTAATTGGCAAGAGTCCATGAGCTAGTGACGTATGGGATAGCAAATACCCAAGATGTGGAACTCCACACAAGAGTCACTAGAGAGGGAGGTATAAAAATAAAGACAGCCAATTCCGCTGAAAAATTAATCCACAACCTAAATCAAAAGTTTTAATCTTATAATGAAAAAAACTGAAAATATAAGCAGAAGAATCAAACTGAAACAGCTGCCTGAAGTATTTTTCTACCAAAAACTGCTTCTGACAAAGAGAAAACATCAAAATGGTAGAATTTATTAAAATAAGCAAAGAAGACCAAGTTGCTTCTTTGCAAATCTGATCAACAGAAGCTTCATTCTTAAAAACCCTGGAAGTGGAAACTGACCTAGTAGAATGAGCCGTAATCCTCTGAGGCGGGGATTTATCCGACTCCAAATAAGCATGATGAATCAAAAGTTTTAACCAAGATGCCAAAGAAATGGCAGAAGCCTTCTGACCTTTCCTAGAACCAGAAAAGATAACAAATAGACTAGAAGTCTTTCTGAAATCTTTAGTAGCTTCAACATAATATTTCGAAGCTCTTACCACATCCAAAGAATGTAAGGATCTCTCCAGAGAATTCTTAGGATTAGGACACAAAGAAGGAACAACAATTTCTCTACTAATGTTGTTGGAGTTCACAACTTTAAGTAAAAATTTAAACGAAGTCCGCAAAAACCGCCTTATCCTGATGAAAAATCAGAAAAGGAGACTCACAAGAAAGAGCAGATAAATCAGAAACTCTTCTAGCAGAAGAGATGGCCAAAAGGAACAACACTTTCCAAGAAAGTTATTTAATGTCCAGAGAATGCAAAGGCTCAAATGGAGGAGCCTGTAAAGCCTTTCCAAACCAAATTAAGACTCCAAGGAGGAGAAATTGATTTAATGACAGGCTTGATATGAACCAAAGCCTGTACAAAACAATGATTATCAGGAAGTTTAGCAATTATTCTGTGGAACAGAACAGAAAGAGCAGAGATTTGTCCTTTCAAAGAACTTGCAGACAAACCCTTATCTAAACCATCCTGAAGAAACTGTAAAATTCTAGGAATTCTAAAAGAATGCCAAGAGAATTTATGAGAAGAGCACCATGAAATGTAAGTCTTCCAAACTCGATAAAAAATCTTTCTAGAAACAGATTTACGAGCCTGCAACATAGTATTAATCACTGAGTCAGAGAAACCTCTATGACTAAGCTTTCAATTTCCATACCATCAAATTTAATGATTTGAGATCCTGATGGAAAAATTAACCTTGAGATATAAGGTCTGGCCTTAATGAAAGTGGCCAAGGTTGGCAACTGGACATCTGAACAAGATCCACATACCAAAATCTGAGCAGCCATGCTGGAGCCACCAGCAGCACAAACAATTGCTCCATGATGATTTTGAAAATCACTCTTGGAAGAAGAACTAGAGGCGGAAAAATATAGGCAGGTTGATATCTCCAAGGAAGTGTCAATGCATTCACTGCTTCCGCCTGAGGATCCCTGGACCTGGATAGGTACCTGGGAAGTTTTTTGTTTAGATGAGATGCCATCAGATCTATTTCTGGAAGCCCCCACATCTGAACAATTTGAAAAAACACATCTGGGTGAAGAGACCATTCTCCCGGATGTAAAGCTTGATGACAGAGATAATCCACTTCCCAATTGTCTAAACCTGGGATATGGACCGCAGAAATTAGACAGGAGCTGGATTTTGCCCAAGCAAGTATCCGAGATACTTCTTTCATAGCCTGAGGACTGTGAGTCCCACCCTGATGATTGACATACGCCACAGTTGTCACATTGTCTGTCTGAAAACCAATAAACGTCTCTCTTTTCAAATAGAAGCCAAAACTGAAGAACTCTGAGAATCGCACAGAGTTCCAAAATATTGAATGGTAATCTCGCTTCTTGAGATTAAAATCAAGAGGACTAGTCTCCTCAATATCCAAAATAATCAACACCTTTT
This sequence comes from Bombina bombina, assembly GCF_027579735.1. Taxonomy (NCBI): domain Eukaryota; kingdom Metazoa; phylum Chordata; class Amphibia; order Anura; family Bombinatoridae; genus Bombina; species Bombina bombina. The sequence continues at coordinate 564,756,867 of NC_069500.1, read as the reverse complement.
CAACAAACAACGAATGTACTCTATTTAAAAGTAAAAAAGTAGATTTGTTAGTGTCAATATCTGATGAAGGATATTCTGAATGAGATAAATCATCATCAGAGAAGGATAAATCAGTATGTTGTCGGTCATTTGAAAATTCATCAACTAAATAAGAAGTTTAAAAAAGACCTTTACATTTTATTAGTAGGCGGGATGGCAGACAAAGCCTTCAGAATAGAATCAAAAAAATATTCTTATAAATTCCCAGGTATATCTTGTACATTAAATGTTAAAAGAATAGCAATAGACAATGCATTAATACTGATGGACATTTTCTCTGCATGTAAAAGTTTATCATGATAACCTATTACAAACCATAGCTAAAGATAAAAATTCATAACATTAAAATAAATGAACTTAGCTTTGGTAGGACTGATATCAGTCAGCAGGAATCCAACAGTGTTTTCTGATACAGGAACAGTTTTGAGATATTTTGCAAATGTAAGAGAAAAAACAACATATAAAGCAAAATATCAATTTCCTTATATGACAGTTTCAGGAATGGGAAAAAAATACAAACAAATAAGCCTCTGGAAACCAGAAGCAAAATGAAATAAAGACTTAAATAATGTCAGAAATCTGGCGCCATGTATGACACTCACAAATGACAAAATATTTTTTGGCACCAAGAACGTCTGCAACAAACACGAGCGTCATAGATGACGCAACTACGTAAAAATTCTCGGCGCCAACTAAGACGCCGGAAATCACGAAATTACATCAACAAACGTAATTCTCGCGCCAAAAAAATCTCGCGCCAAGAATGACGCAATAAATTATAGCATTTTGCGCTCCCGGAATCCTAAAAGCAGGCAATTTAAAAAAAGAGAGTCAATTTGAAAAGTTCAGGTAAGAAATTTTTTTTTTTTTTCTTTTTTTTTTTTTCTATGCATTTCCCAAAATGAAACTGACAGTCTGCAAAAAGGAAATATACTGATTAACCTGAATCATGGCAAATATAAATACAAAACATATATTTAGAACTTTACATATAAAGTGCCAAACCATAGCTGAGAGTGTCTTAAATAAAAGAAAACATACTTACCAAAAGACACTCATCTACATAAAGTAGCTAGCCAAACCAGTACTGAAACGAGAATCAGTAGAGGTAATGGTATATATAAGAGTATATCGTCGATCTAAAAAGGGAGGTAGGAGATGAATCTCTACGACCGATAACAGAGAACCTATGAAATAGATCCCCATTAGGATGACCATTGTATTCAATAGGTAATACTCCCTTCACATCCCTCTGTCATTCACTGCACTCTGAGAGGAACCGGGCTTCAGCATGCTGAGAAGTGCATATCAACGTAGAAATCTAGCACAAACTTAATTCACCACCTCCATAGGAGGCAAAGCTTGTAAAAACTGAATTGTGGGTGTGGTGGGGGCTGTATTTATAGGCATTTTGAGGTTTGGGAAACTTTGCCCCTCCTGGTAGGAATGTATATCCCATACGTCACTAGCTCATGGCCTCTTGCCAATTACATGAAAGAAAGAATGTATTCTTGATTGCATTAAGAATTTTGAATCAGCCATTGGTTTATGGCTTAGATTCATTGATGATGTGTTCGTCCTATGGGCGGACACTGAGGAAAAATGTTAAGAATTCATGCAGTTATTAAATACTAATAAATTAAATCTTAAAGGGACACTGAACCCAAATTTTTTCTTTCTTGATTCAGATAGAGCATGCCATTTTAAGCAACTTTCTAATTTACTCCTATTATAATTTTTTCTTAATTATCTTGCTATCTTTATTTGAAAAAGAAGGCATCTAAGCTTTTTTATTAGTTCAGAACTCTGGATAGCACTTTTTTATTGGTGGATTAATTTATCCACCAATCAGCAAGAACAACCCAGGTTGTTCACCAAAAATGGGCCGGCATCTAAACTTACATTCTTGCATTTCAAATAAAGATACTAAGAGAATGAAGATAATTTGATAATAGGAGTAAATTAGAAAGTTGCTTAAAATTTCATGCTCTATCTAAATCACAAAAGAAAAAAATTGGGTTCAGTGTCCCTTTAAATGTACTTATACATATAGTCAGGAAGAAGTAACTTTTCTAGATCTGAAAATAATGAAGGAGGGTATGAAGTTAAAAACAGCCACCCATAGAAAATCTACTGCAGGGAATACACTACTACTTGCTGAATGCCATCACCCACCAAATATAATTAAAAATGTCCGGGGGCGGAGCCAACTACCAAAGCAGTAAGACGCGCCATAACAGAGCTCCTGAAGCTTTATTATTAAAATACCATATTATGGCGTTCTAAGAATTTATATCTTTCTACAACCAGCTCACAACACTTATTGAAGCATAGCTTTCATAACAAGAGCTCAAGATATTCCCTATCGGCTGTGGAACCGACGCAGAGACCGACTAGCCAGCTCAACTTGTGACTAGGAGCACAACACTATTTCTGAACCGGCTGATAATACCCCTGCAGGGTACTGAAGATGGAAGAGTTTTCTGCACACCTGGTTTCGCTACTAGAAGGGCTATGCAGTAAAGTCGATAGACAGTTTCAAGACTTGCGGTCTATCTTCACGGAACTGCGCAATCCAGATGGCGCTGCTCACCTAGCCTGCTGCGACACCTATGTAGTAAGCCCGACAGAAGACTTATTGTTACCAACAATGCTCTCATGTGAACAAGTGCAGGAACAGCTTGCTGAACAGGCTTCAACTGATATTTTGCCGGGAGCAGGTAGATGTGACCTGATGCAGCCACACACTGATTACCCGAAGCCTAGCACCGCTGTCTCATCGGACCCAGTGAGAGCGGCTCCGACCATTGCCGGGAACCTTCCCCAGATCCGGCTATCTACCTATCAGCGACACCAAGAGGCTCTACTACCTATTCTTTTCAAGTCCCCGGGAGGCGCAGGCGGCTATTGCAGGCAAGGTATAGAGAACTTATACTCCCCACTCAAGGCCGTCCTTAAAGAATATGGAAGCCTTCTGATACTCACCAAGGTAACACCGTTGGCACAACAGGAGTCTCAGTGCGGACTTAGTAAATCTCGGCCCCCTTTCGATGAACGGCCAGGCAGCTACACGCCGCTTAAGCCGAAGTGCTCTCTCCTCACATCTGAGACTGCCTGTAAATTGAACTCTACAAGACATGGTGTTGGGTAATCTGCAGAGGATATGAGAACATTTACAGTGGACTATTATTTAACACTATTGCCTGCCTCATACTTTCTAGCCCCTGGTATTTTGGTTCTAAAGTCCAGTTTATAGGCCCTCATATACACCATACCCTTTAATATTATCAATGCTAGTTATTCTACTATATTCGGAGGCTTGGTTTATTTCTTTCTGAATACGCTAGATCCCTGATTATTATTAACTTCTATATAAGGTAAACGTTTTAGTGTTACAACATGTTCATTACTATTTGCCTATGTATCTCAATGGTTATGTTTTTGTGTCACTTGCATGGAGCACATTTATACTCTTGCTGCTGGCTCATATGGTTACAGATTGTAGTCTCTACTGTATGTATAAGTTATGAAGGTTACTGATTAATATATATATATTCTGCTGATGAAACTCCTATTACAAGTGAAAGTTATGTAGTTCAACTTAGTATACTATCACATTTTACAGCCCACACTGATGCTGAGTTTGAGGCCTTGCAATGAATATATTAGATATCCATTCTTACCTGTTAGAATCTTAGCTGCTAAATTTTTATCCATATGTAGTTATCGCTATGTATTGTACAACATATACATTTGCATTGATTTATTGTCTAACTGTTAGCTCTCAGAATATAATTGCCTCTTATGATAGCCATTACTGAGTTGGTATTTACACTTTCATAGAGGTTTTTTAGCTTCATAATCTATGTGGAGGTATTTTTAGCATTATATGGTAGCTTACGTTCTGAATAACCACTAGTTTAGTTTAGAGTATATGGCTTGAGACATCCATCCTGCTTAATTATCATAAGTAATATCGCTGCTCCCCTTGCTATTGGGAGAGAAGTACACTATCATATTTATATCTAAACCCTTAAGGATCTCCCTACATTATGTTTTATGGGTCGGTGCAGTGGTTCAGTTAAGTGTCTCCATATTCATTTATATGTATAGCTGCTTTTTCCTAGCTAAGCTACGGTTCTGAATTCAAAGGTGTAAGGGCTGCTTTGTATGTTAAATTATATTTTCTAGCATGAGACCTGTGTAGGGACAGGGCATATAAAGCACACACAGTTCTGAGTATATTTCTAATAGAGCTCTACACCATTATGGAATACATACTAGTATTGAAGGGGGTACCTGTGTTGAATCATATGGCTAGCCTTTATCTTCTCTAACTAAGGATCTACTAGATAGCGAATAAACTCCTCTCTATATGTTACACCGTTAGGTTGTGTACCTATAATAACCCATAATATCCATGGAGCAAGCTTGTACACATGTTAGTATGTAGCCACAGCACCCTAACTCAAAAAGCACTTAGCCTACTACATGCTCATGCCCCCGCCGTTCAGTTAGTAATGTCAGTGAGCATGCATGTAATTTAGACTCTCTCTAATATACTCCGGTTCTTTATAATGTGTTTAATAATTATTGTTGTCTATATGGGTGCATGTGATCTCTCTTTTACCTAAGTGTTGTGTTATATTTATATGTGTTATTGACTATAATTTTCTGTGACTATATATCTGTAATCCCTAGTCTATCTATGCTATGCATGATAGATGGTTCTATTTATCCTATGTAATCCTACGTTTCAAGAGGGGCACCCTGACACATTCCTGTTTTACTTATTATATTACCTCTCACCTGCCTAACGAAGGACCAAGGAGAGTACTTTATACTTATAGAGCTAACTTGTGTCATGCTAATCTCAGTACATTAGTTTTACCCTCTATGCAAGGTTTCATATTTTAGAGATGTTTTCCAGGAGTATACCCAAAAGCCCTGAGATTCTACTCCATTCCATTTCACATCGTCCTGTAGTTTATATTCTTAAGACAAATTATCTGGCTCCGCCCCCCCCTTCCCTTCCCCTCTCCCCTATCCCCCCCATTATGAGCGGCTCTTGCCCGCTGCATCCCTCATCCCCCTATATACGCAGGCCTATGGGAGGCCTGATAAATGCCAGCTCCCTTCCTCTCACTATTTTCAGCGTATAGAATACCCCTTATTTGAGAGTAGGGACCACTAGTTACCTGTATTATAAAACTGAGACTTCATTTCTATATGCCCCAGTCACACATGTTTTGATCTCACTGTGCGCATTCTGTATTTAAGGTCATAAAGTCGGTGTTATAATTTACGTCAAATGTTATCTCTCTGTTCTCAACCTTGATATCTTTTATATTTTTGACTCCTATTATTATATAAATATTGAAACTCTATTGTCTAGATAATATTTTAACAAATCTTATATTAGCACATCAATGTCTTAATTCTTATGTACCTTTCATATGTGATTTGTAACAGTTATTTTTCTTTTTGTATTTGTCTTGTGCTGGGACACACTCCCTTTTCTGTTACTCTTATCCATTGTCTCAATAAAAAATTATTTAATAATTAAAAATGTCCCCTATGGTCAATATGTGAGACAGAGAACAAACTGTACGGAATTTAATCAATTCAAAGAAGAATCAGGGAACCTGCCATAAAGATTTAAGGAAAGGGGTTACCCACAAAAAATATTGAAAAAAGTATATAAAAGATCTAGAGAGCTAAAAAGGGAAGATGAATTGTATTATCCTAATGAAAGTAAAGAGGACATAAGCATTTTGTTAGATTTATTAGTACACATAACAACAAATGGGAAGACATACGAGCAATTTTAATTTTTTTTATTTTTTTATTTAATTGTGCTTTAGACGCCTTAGCTGCACTAAGTGCAATAGTATGAGACCGGGCACCTCGTTCCAACATCCTACAAAAATGAAAAAATATAAAATCAAACACTGTACATCTCAGTATATTATCTATTTATTGAACTGTTCACGGGGCCTGTTTTATGTCGGACGATTGATGACGCGAGAACACGCCTGGCAAATCATTGTTCGGCAATTCATGCAGCTATTATATTATTTAACTCAGAACATTCAGTGGCACAACATTTTGCCAATGCTGGACACATGATAAAGGATCTGAGAGTCATGATTATCGACCCAACTTATGGGGTGATAAAGTCAAGTTTTTCCACAAAAGTAATCAAAGTGGATCTATGAACTTGGAACAATGGCACCAAATAGCATGAACATTCATACAGGCTGGCAATGTTTACTCTAGATGGATGACAAGAAAAAACTTTAGATATCTTAATATCATCTAGAACTAGTACCCCCCCACATCAATGTATGGGATTAACTCAATATGGGGTCTGATTCTACTAAGAGTCCATATCTATTTGCTCTATTATTGATCCCCAAAAGATTATATCTGTTGTTTTATGTTGTGAGATGGCTCTATTATATTCTAGTTATTAAATATGTTTTGGGCCAATGTTTGTCCTACGCCCAAAGCTACGAGCTACTAGCTGGTAGTGTGGTCCATGTTATATTTAGCTAGATGTTTTAATATTAAATCTAGCAATACAATAAGGTTTTTTTTTATTCCTTCAGATATAGTTTTTTTATAATTTTTATTTAGTTTATTATTTATTTTTATTTAAGAATTTTTATTGTCTTTGGTAGTCTGATCCACGGTTTGGCTACATCAATGTCTCCTTTGTGATTGATAGTGGGAGGTCTGTGATTGGATAATGCCTAGAATATTCAATTCATATTTACATACATCTTGTGGTGGTCTAAATTGAAGGCATCTATTAAAGAAGCATACTATTAGATAGTGGTATGAGAATAAGCCCTTTAACAAGAAACACACTTACAGTCAGTATGGTGAAAGTAGGTACAATTAAGAAAAGATAGCATTACATTAGCAATATAAACACTGGTCATTAGTGAAAATGAGTGAGAGTTTGACTTGTCGTATACGGAGCACCGGATTATGAGATATTGAAGGTGTACTGGAGGTTTAGGGTAAGTGAGTTGACCAATCGTTATGCTGATGCTGTATGCATTATGATGATCGTATATTACAAGTATCACAATAGAAGCACTGACTGTGAGGTTATGTTACATGTAGGCAGGTATGATCAGGATGCCATAGAATGAGTTGCTTACACATGATAAACAGGAGGGTAGATACAGGATAAATATGGTGTACTGGGTGATGATGTAAGGTTACAGGCTTGATTTAAACTGTGATCTGAATTTACATACAATAATAGGGATCAAGTTGTGTATATTAGTGGGAGTTAATTGGTGGGCGCTTTGCTGGGGATCGACTTTCTGGTTTGCTATTTATTTTTATAAATTGATATTTATTCTTATAGAAAATGTTGTTTTTAATGTATTGACCCTTATGGATCACTGAATAGAGATTATAGGAGTGTTTGGAGGTGGGAGCTCTCAGAGGTGTATATAATTATTACAATCACCGCCCATTGGCTGTGATTGGTTTGTTTGTGGGTGGTGTGTAGTGATGTCCCGAATAGTTCGCCGGCGAATAGTTCCCGGCAAACATAGCTTGTTCGCGTTCGCCGTGGCGGGCAAACATATGCGATATTCGATCCGCCCCCTATTTGTCATCATTAAATAAACTTTGACCCTGTACCTCACAGTCAGCAGACACATTCCAGCCAATCAGCAGCAGACCCTCCCTCCCAGACCCTCCCACCTCCTGGACAGCATCCATTTTAGATTCATTCGGAAGCTGCATTATTAGTGAGAGGAGGGACAGTGTAGCTGCTGCTGATTTAATAGGGAAATCGATAGCTAGGCTAGTGTATTCAGTGTCCACTACAGTCCTGAAGGACTCATCTGATCTCTGCTGTAAGGACAGCACCCCAAAAAGCCCTTTTTAGGGCTAGAACATCAGTCTGCTTTTTTTTTTTCCCTGTGTAATCTAATTGCAGTTGCCTGCCAGCGTGTGTGTCAGGCCCACAGAGTATACTGTGCCCAGTTGCCCAGTGCCACCAATCATATCTGTTGTAACAGTAGTGTACATTTTAAAAAAAACATTTTTTTGACTGTGAAATAATAGCAGTCAGTTTCCTTCACACGTGTGCGTTTCAGTGCCTGCCTGCCAGGGCACAGTGTCACACCAGTGCAACTCATATCTGGTGTAACAGTAGTGTACATTTAAAAAAAAAATACAATTTTGACTGTAATAGATTGAATAGCAGTTAGTTGTCTGCAAGCGTGTGTGTCAGGCCCACAGCGTCTACTCTGCCAACTTCTGCCAGTGCACAGTGCCACTCATATCTGTTGTCACAGTAGCTTGCACGCATAGTAACACTAATCAAAAAAAAAATGACAAGCAGAGGCAGGTCACCCCGCAGGGGCCGTCATGGTCCTGTGATTCCCTTTGGCCCTAGAATAATGCCCAGTGTTCAGAGGTCACGTACCCTGAACTCGAACAGTTCTGAGGACATAGTTGACTGGCTAACACAGGATACCCAATCTTCTACAGCTTCCGCTCGGAACCTTGATGCACCATCCTCCTCCAGCTTAGCTTCGGGCACCTCTCAAGTTACCACTCACCCGCCTGCCGCCACCACCAACACTAGCACCACAGGCACTTCACTTGACCTGTCAGAGGAGTTATTTACACATCAGTTGGAAGAAATGAGTGATAGTGATGTGCAACCATTATTGCCAGAGGATGTAGATAACAGGGATATGTCTCAGTCAGGCAGCATTACACACATGGACGTATGGTGTGATGATGATGATGTTGTACCCGCTGCTGCTTCCTTTGCTGAGTTGTCAGATACAAGTGAAGCGGTTGATGATGAAGATGAGTCCGTGGATGTCACGTGGGTGCCCGCTAGAAGAGAAGAAGAACAGGGGGAAAGTTCAGATGGGGAGACAGAGAGGAGGAGGAGACGAGTTGGAAGCAGGGGGAGGTCGTCGCAAGGAGCTAGTGGCACAGTCAGACAGCATGCATCGGCACCCGGGGTCAGCCAGACAGCACGCCAATCAATGCATGCTGTTGCCACAACCAGAATGCCGTCATTGCAGAGCTCAGCAGTGTGGCATTTTTTGTGTGTGTCTGCCTCTGACAACAGCGATGCCATTTGCAACCTGTGCCAAAAGAAACAGAGTCGTGGGAAGTCCAACACCCACCTAGGTACAACTGCTTTGCGAAGGCACATGATCGCACATCACAAACGCCTATGGGATCAACACATGAGTACAAGCATCACACAAACTCAAAGCCGCCATCCTCCTCCTAGTCCAGCATCTTCAGCCACGTCAACCACTGCTGTCCTCCTTGCCCCCTCTCAACCATCCGCCACTCCGTGTCTCGCCTTGAGCAGTTCCTGCTCATCTGCCCACAGTCAGGTGTCTGTCAAGGACATGTTTGAGCGTAAGAAGCCAATGTCACAAAGTCACCCCCTTGCCCGGCATCTGACAGCTGGCTTGTCTGAACTCTTAGCCCGTCAGCTTTTACCATACAAGCTGGTGGAGTCTAATGCAATCCAAAAATTTGTAGCTATTGGGACACCGCAGTGGAAGGTACCCGACCGAAATTTCTTTGCACAAAAGGCAATCCCCAACCTGTACTCGATTGTGCAAAAGGAAGTAATGGCATGTCTGGCACACAGTGTTGGGGCAAGGGTCCATCTGACCACTTATATCTGGTCTGCAAAGCATGGTCAGGGCAGGTATATCACCTACACTGCGCATTGGGTAAACCTGCTGACGGCTGCCAAGCATGGAATGCGTGGCTCTGCAGAGGAGTTGGTGACACCGCCACGACTTGCAGGCAGGCCTGCTGCCACCTCCTCTACTCCATCCTCTTCCATAACCTCCTCGGCTGAGTCCTCTTCTGCTGCTGCATCTTGCTCCACATCAACGGCACCCCCCAGCTCCCCAGGTACTATTCCACATCCCGGATACGGCAGTGTCACGCCGTCTTGGGGTTGACTTGCCTGAAAGCAGAGAGTCACACCGGACCAGCACTCCTGTCCGCCCTGAACGCACAGGTGGATCAGTGGCTGACTCCGCACCAACTGGAGATCGGCAAAGTGGTTTGTGACAATGGAAGAAATTTGTTGGCGGCATTGAATTTGGGCAAGTTGACACATGTGCCGTGCATGGCACATGTGTGTAATCTGATCGTACAACGCTTTGTGCATAAGTACCCAGGCTTACAGGACGTCCTGAAGCAGGCCAGGAAGGTGTGTGGCCATTTTAGGCGTTCCTACATGGCGATGGCGCACTTTTCAGATATCCAGCAGCAAAACAACATGCCAGTGAGGTGCTTGATTTGCGACAGCCCGACACGTTGTAATTCAACACTCCTAATGTTCGACCGCCTGCTCCAACAAGAAAAAGCCGTTAACGATTATTTGTATGACTGGGGTGCTAGGACAGCCTCTGCGGAGCTGTGATTTTTTTTTGCCACGTTACTGGACGCTCATGCGCAATGCCTGTAGGCTCATGCGTCCTTTTGAGGAGGTGACAAACCTAGTCAGTCACACCGAAGGCACCATCAGCGACATCATACCATTTGTTTTCTTCCTGGAGCGTGCCCTGCGAAGAGTGCTGGATCAGGCCGTAGATGAGCGTGAAGAGGAAGAGGAAGAGTTGTGGTCACCATCACCACCAGAAACAGCCTTATCAGCATCGCTTGCTGGACCTGCGGCAACGCTGGAAGAGGATTGTGAGGAAGAGGAGTCAGAGGAGGAATGTGGCTTTGAGGAGGAGGAGGAAGACCAACCACAACAGACATCCCAGGGTGCTCGTTGTCACCTATCTGGTACCCGTGGTGTTGTACGTGGCTGGGGGGAAGAACATACCTTCAGTGAGATCACTGAGGACGAGGAACGGGACATGAGTAGCTCGGCATCCAACCTTGTGCAAATGGGGTCTTTCATGCTGTCGTGCCTGTTGAGGGACCCTCGTATAAAAAGGCTGAAGGAGAATGACCTGTACTGGGTGTCCACGCTACTAGACCCCCGGTATAAGCATAAAGTGCCTGAAATGTTACCGAATTACCGCAAGTCGGAAAGGATGCAGCAGTTCCAAAATAAATTAAAAAGTATGCTTTACACAGCGTATAAGGGTGATGTCACAGCACAACGGGAATCTAACAGGGGAAGAGGTGAAAGTAATCCTCCTCCTCCCACGACCACGCCAGCAAGGACGCTTTACAGACGTGTTGTTGATGGAGGACATGCAGAGCTTTTTAAGTCCTACGCATCGGCACAGCCCTTCGGGGTCCACCCTCAGAGAACGACTCGACCAACAGGTAGCAGACTACCTCGCCTTAACTCCAGATATCGACACTCTGAGGAGTGATGAACCCCTTGACTACTGGGTGTGCAGGCTTGACCTGTGGCCTGAGCTATCCCAATTTGTGATAGAACTTCTGGCCTGCCCCACTTCAAGTGTCCTGTCAGAAAGGACCTTCAGTGCAGCAGGAGGTATTGTCACTGAGAAGAGAAGTCGCCTAGGTCAAAAAAGTCTAGATTACCTCACCTTTATTAAGATGAATGAGGGATGGATCCCGAAGGGACTGACAATACATTCGACTAAAAAAGGCCTGATGAGATGAGCTGCCTTGGGCTAAAAATGGTCCACACGCTGCTGTATTTTATCTCTGAATGCCGGATGACTTGCGTGACTTATCTGCCACCAACTAGGGTTCAAGCCGCAATGTTTTAGGGCACTTTCTGCCTGGGAAACAAACGTCAATTTTTCTGGCCGCTGCTACAGCAGCGGCTGCAACAATACCTGCCTAATTTTTCTGGCCTCTGCTGCTGCACTGTGGCTTCAAAAACCAAACCAAAAAAAAGGCACATAACAGGGATTAAACTGATAGGAATAGTACTACTTAACACACCACTCCTATCTGGTGGCACAATAGATTGCACGCGCAGTGCCCCAAATTTGAAGTAGGAGGTCCGACCAAGCATCTTTTTCCATCTCCCGGTTCCTAAAATCGATGCCATATACACGTCCCCTGATAGGGGACGTAACAGGGATTAAACTGATAAGAATAGATGGACTTCCGGTAGGCGGCTCACCAAGATGGCCACAAACTCACAAGGCTCCGTGAATTAAACCTGCTTCTGAGTGCAGTGTGGTAGAATCTACAGCCATCCATACCTCCCTTGGCAATAACTGTGCCCGGGAAACCTTTAGGATCAGGACATTACATCTCCTGGCCTCCGAGAAGGCACTGAAAAGTTAAGATTTGTCTCTGGACCTACAGACGTGCGCACACCGATAAACAAGATGGCGCACATTGCTGAGGCCCTAATAGATGTCTTTATGCCTGCATTGGATTCTCTAACAATAGCTATGAGGGAACTCCGCTGTGAAGTGCGAAAGCTTAGCACACCCGAACATACCAATATAATTTCTACATGTCTAACTACACCTCGGCAGCTTCCACCAACTAACCTGATAGCAGACACTCTGGATAGCGGCATCGTGAAAGGGTCACACTCCCCTATCTCTCTAATACAACCAAATAACTTGGTCACGTTCGAAGCGGGGATAATAAATGCCATAAATGTTTCTCAGGCACTGACTTACCCCAGACTTCCTTCTGAAGAGACGCGCTGGACCTCAGAGTTCCTGGTGATCAGTTTGTGTTTCTGGTCCGTTTCAGTCTGACTTCCATGCTGTTTGCCTGTCATCTAGCCCAGCCGACATGTCTCCGCGGTGTCCTAGTCAGGTGGAAGGGAGCCCCGCCGCAACTACCGAGCGTATGGATGCTGGCACTGTAATCTCCACATGGGGAGAGGACGGCAGCTTTATGACTCGCGCTGCATAGTGGAGCAGGCAAGCTGTAGCTGTAACTGTCCCACCGCGGGAAACCATCTTACAGAAAGTCTTGATGCTAAATTTAAGTGGTGACGGCTGCCTTTTTATCACACTGTTATACCTAATTCTCGTTGTGGGATTAGTGACTCTAGCTGGGACTTCTATACACTTTGCTGGGTCCGTGCAACAGTCCTACACTCAACCAGCCACAGGCATAGGCTAAAAGTTTATTCGGACAGCAATATGGGGGACTGTTTGTTTTTCAACTATTCTGTTTGATTACATATATTTTCTTGGTTTTTAAACAAGCATAGTATTTGCCCCAGCGTATGTGGTCTTAAAAGAATCTTGCCTGCAATAACTGACATACTCATCTTGATATATCCAATACACTTTGTTTTTATTTTGCTTGGCTTTATTTAGGTTGTCCTACTTAGTATCGGCTTAATGGACCCTGAGTTTTTCTTTTTTTTTTATTTCTGCCGAAACTGCTTATTTTGTTCCCTAGCTTTGCAATCCATATATCACTGCATATACACGGTCATCAACTGGTGACATGTAAAAAGATGCCGTTTAATAGTGTGTTCACATTGTCATTGTGCTGTAGCGGGGATGCCAGAGCTGAATTTTATGTTACAATAAATAAATGCATACTGAAAGCTACCCCTCTGAAACGGCACCTTAAAATATATCTGTCTGCAGGTTCCTAATGGTCATCACATATAGTACTTGTGCAGTATAACAAATTGCATGCACTCCTTCCTAAATGAGCATAAGGTGCGCTAATGTCTAGTCAAGTATCTGTTTAAAGCATTTGGTCAGCAGCTAAGAATCTTTAACACTGTTGGGGTTTGGTTCATTACAACATGTTCACATCTCCTATATACATCTATTGTCTTGCTGGCATCACAGCTACTTTTGCATCAAAAATCTAACCTACACAACCTAGCAGAGAATACACTAACTGATACAATGAATTGGAAGTACCTGACCATTTTCACACATGCCTTACTATGCCGGGCTTATCATGCTGATAACATTTGGGAATAACTAACGGACTAGCCTGTCACTGTACATATAGCAGCCTACTAAATCCAAGGTGTCAAGTTTCTATTTCTACTTTTATGTAAAATTATTACTCTATTCAGAGGGGGTCTGGATATTTATTATGTTCTGATTAGCAGCCTGTTTGCTTTATGTTTTGTTTTATGTTAGTTTGGAAAGTGGGGACCAATAAGTGGCTCCACTTAATTAACTAGGGAATATATTTCCTCGGTAATCTGTATGTAATCAGATGCGCTTTAGCATTTCATGTCTCATTCATTGTTCTCTTTGCATCTAACTGTTTATAAATCCCTTCTCAGTCTCCTATACTCAAGTTACGCCCTATAACTGCCTCCATGTGCTAAATACTCACTAATCTGTTAGGATTAACGTATAAATACCTGCAAGGACTACATTAACTGATTATATGCCATGTCATGGTTACCCACAGAGTAGACTTGGGTACGAACTTAGACCCCTTGCAACTTTTGAACTCCTTTTATGTAATTGCTCACTTGTAACCTCTGCAGCAGTCATTTGATTCCTAACATTAACAAAGGCAAGTTAAAATTTCATTACACCACTCTGTACAAATCCATATGTTTAAGTCTCCTAAAAGTCCTCAGTATTAGTGCGAGAAGTGAAGGGACCAGTTTGTTTTATTTTAGGTTAATTGTTGTTGTTTTTGTTTAGTTATGATAGGTTTTAAGATAAAAAATCCCAGCGATGTATGCAGTTATCCCACAGAAAATAACCAAAAATCTGTAATTGAAAGTTGTAACCCCTGCATTAGTACAATTTTGTTTAGGTTCTATAAACCTTTTTATGCATTGTACAAAGCTTCACCCTGCGTGGTGAATTGATATGAAATATGCTTGACTGTATGCATTGTTGGATATAAATAAAATATTAAAAAAACTGATAAGAATAGTACTACTTAACACACCACTCCTATCTGGTGGCACATTAGATTGAACGCGCAGTGCCCCAAATTTGAAGTAGGAGGACCGACCAAGCATCTTTTTCCATCTCCCGGTTCCTAAAATCGATGCCATATACACGTCCCCTGATAGGGGACGTAACAGGGATTAAACTGATAGGAATAGTACTACTTAACACACCTTATAATAAAGCAGAGAGAGGCAACGCAGAGAGAGGAGTCTGAAGAAAAGGAGTCAGAGGAGGAAGGTGGCTTTGAGGAGGCGGAAGACCAAACACAGCAGGCGTCCCAGGGGGCTTGTTGTCACCTTTTGGGGACCCTTGGTGTTGTACGTGGCTGGGTGGAGGAAGAGACCTTCAATGACATCAGTAAGGACAAGGAACGGGACATGGCTAGCTTGGTATCCAACCTTGTGCAAATGGGGAGTTTGCGGTTGTGCAAATGGACTGTTTGCGATTGTTTGCGGTGCTTTAAACGGGGAGTTTGGTCTGTCACTGTGAAGCGGGGGTAACCCTTACACTACCTGATCGATACAACATCATACCTGATGTTTTAAAGCACGTTATTCTAAACAGTTTAGGAATGTTAGGTGATTTATGCCCTTTATGGATTAAAACCAGACTCTGCAGCAACTATGTAATTTTCCATGGGAGTTTTGCCATGGATCCCCCTCCGGCATGCCACAGTCCAGGTGTTAGTCCCCTTGAAACAACTTTTCCATCACTATTGTGGCCAGAAAGAGTCCCTGTGGGTTTTAAAATTCGCCTGCCTATTGAAGTCTATGGCGGTTCACCCGGTTCGCGAACATTTGCGGAAATTCGCTTTCGCCGTTTGCGAACGCTAAATTTTATGTTCGCGACATCACTAGTGGTGTGTATGAAGGTGCACTAAAAAAGAAAAGAATCACTATAGCTCTTCACATAGTATTAAATGATATAAAGTATATATATATATATATATATATATAATCAATATTAAAAAAAGTGATATAAAGGTGATATGACAAGGTGTTGGACTGGGAAGGGCTCAAAGATGTATTTTTATGTGTGTATGTATAGATATGTATGCATGTGTGCCCATACATATGTACATACATATATACTGTACATACACACATACATATACACCTTTGAGCCCTTACCAATTTAACGCCTTGACATATACCATATCCCTTTATATCACTGTTAAAACATTTATTTTAATAATAAACATACATTTTTTTCATAAGATGGTACGAGTCCATGAACCATTACATGTAGAATTAAAGTTCAGTCCTACAGGAGAGGGCAAAACACCCCACACAACAGAGCTTTAATTCCTCCCTACCACTTTCCCATGATTCCTTAGTCATTTTTTTGCCTCCAGCAAGGAGCAATGGTTAAGCTTGAAGTGCTGATCTATGCATTGATTGAAAGCGATGTGTGAGACCCACTATCCTACTCAGAGAACCAAGAATAGGACAGAGGGGTGTAAAGGAGTACATTGGCAGTGATAGTAATCCTCCTGTGAGAGTTTTTTCACTTGTCCGAGTGTCACAAGTATTGCTGGGACTTGTCCTGTAGCCTCTTCCTGTTTGGGGCGTCAAAGTACTCCTTAGATATGTTAGTGTGTACTACACAAGAATGACTAAAAACAGATCTCCTGCAGCTTGGAAAGCACAGTGGAGTGAGTGCTGACAGGTAAGTAGGTATTTGCACTCACATAGCCCACAGGCTTTTAGAATGAGCATGTAAACATGACTCACATGACTTGGGGGATATAGTTACATATACCAGATAACACTACATTCAGTTTTGGGCCCTTTTTAACATTTACAGTAAAATTGAGGTACTGTCTCTTTAAATTAATCAGTGCAAGTTTTAACCTATACCAGAGCTCTGGTCCGCATTCTCTAGAGGGTCTCAGATGATTAGGAACATTCCAGAAGCTAGAGGGAAATAATTTCCAGAAGTTTCTGAACTGCCTTCTGGGCAGATCTCAGGGGGTTAACTTTTTCCCACCAATACTGTGTTCTGTTTCTAATTTCCCTCAAAAGTATTGCCACCCAGCCGATATTTTACTGGCATGGCAGGTATTTTTAAAGGGACATGAAACCTAGAATTTTTCTTTTATGATTCAGATAGAGAATACAATTTTTAACAACTGTTTAATTTATTTCTCATGGTATGCTTTGTTGAAGGAGCAGTATTGCACTCTTGGGAGAGAACTAAACACATCAGGGGCACAATCTCATATACGGCGCAGGTTTCAACGCAAGCATGGGAACCTGCGCTGCCTGTAATTTCACCTCGCATATCGGGGTATTACATATACCCCGCCGGAAGTTCCTAAAGTGCCGTAAGTCTGATAAACTAGCAATGTCCAGAAATAAGCTTAACTACAAATTTCTGGAGTCCCTAGTGACTTACGGCACTTTAGAAACTGCCGGCGCCTAAGAAAAGTAAATAAAATTTTAAATCTCCCATAACAGTCTAACCTGCCTCCCAAAAATAGCCCGACACGTAAAATCCCTATATCCGCAATCCCCCCTCTCACTACTAATAATAAATGTATTAACCCCTAGACCGACAACCCACCACAACGCAATAAGCCTAATTATTAACCCCTAAACCACCATAGCCCACAACGCAATTAACCTATTTAAATATTAACCCCTAGACCGCCATAGCCCACATAGGCTATTAAATGTATTAACCCCTAATCTGTCGCCGCCACTATAATAAAGTTATTAACCCCTAAACCTAAGTCTAACCCTAACACCCCCTAACTTAAATATTATTTAAATAAATCTAAATAATATTACTATTATTAATTAAATTATTCCTATTTAAAACTAAATACTTACCTATAAAATAAACCCTAAGATAGCTACAATATAATTAATAATTACATTGTAGCTATTTTAGGATTTATTTTTATTTTAAAAGGCAACTTTGTATTTATTTAAACTAGGTACAATAGCTATTAGTTAATAACTATTTAATAGCTACCTAGTTAAAATAATTACAAATTTACCTGTAAAATAAAACCTAACCTAAGTTACAATTACACCTAACGCTACACTATCATTAAATTAATTAAATAAATTAACTACAATTACCTAAAATTAAATACAATTAAATAAAATAAACTATAGTACAACCCCCCCCACTAAATTACAGAAAATAAGAAAAAATTACAAGAAGTTTAAACTAATTACACCTAATCTAAGACCCTAATAAAATAAAAAGCCCCCCAAAATAATAAAATTCCCTCCCCTATACTAAATTACAAATAGCCCTTAAAAGGGCGTTATGCGGGGCATTGCCCCAAAGTAATCAGCTCTTTTACCTGTAAAAAAAGAAATACAACCCCCCCAACATTAAAACCCACTACCCACACCCAACCTTACTCTAAAACCCACCCAATCCCCCCTTAAAAAAAAAACTAACACTACCCCATTGAAGATCACCCTACTTTGAGCCATCTTCACCCAGCCGGGCAGAAGTCTTCATCCGATCCAGGCACAAGTGGTCCTCCAGCCAGGCAGAAGTCTTCATCTGATCCGGGCAGAAGAGGTCCTCCATCCGGGCAGAAGTCTTCATCCAAGCAGCATCTTCTATCTTCTTCCATCCGACGAGGAGCGGCTCCATCTTGAAGACATCCAACGCGGAGCATCCTTCTTGGCCGACGGACTAACGACGAATGAAGGTTCCTTTAAATGACTTCATCCAAGATGGTGTCCCTTGAATTCCCATTGGCAGATAGGATTCTATCAGCCAATCGGAATTAAGGTAGGAAAAATCCTATTGGCTGATCCAATCAGCCAATAGGATTGAGCTTGCATTCTACTGGCTGATTGGAACAGCCAATAGAATGCAAGGTCAATTCGATTGGCTGATTGCATCTGACCTTTCCTAGGACCAGAAAATATAACAAATAGACTAGAAGTCTTCCTGAAATCTTTGGTAGCTTCAACATAATATTTCAAAGCTCTTACCACATCCAAAGAATGTAAGAATCTTTCCAAAGAATTCTTAGGATTAGGACACTAGGAAGGAACAACAATTTCTCTACTAATGTTGTTAGAATTCACAACCTTAGATAAAAATTGAAATGAAGTCCGCAAAACTGCCTTATCCTGATGTAAAATCAGAAAAGGAGATTCACAAGAAAGAGCAGATAGCTCAGAAACTCTTATAGCAGAAGAGATAGCCAAAAAGAACAACACTTTCCAAGAAAGTAGTTTAATGTCCAAAGAATGCATGGGCTCAAATGGAGGAAATGCAGACAAAGAAAATGAAGGAGATCCGGTACTTCTTGGTGCACTTCAAAAACACTTGATCAGGTCCGACAGACCGCTGAATACGGCTAACAATACGCTCGCCGTATTCAGCATTGCACCAGCAGCTCACAAGACCGCTGCTTCATAACTGGTGTTTCTGGCGAGCCTGCAGGCTCGCCAGAAACACGGGACATCAAGCTCCATACGGAGCTTGATACATATGCCCCATTGTCTATCTGAAAACTAATGAACGGTTCTCTCTTCAACAGAGGCCAAAACTGAATAGCTCTGAAAACTGCACGGAGTTCTAAAATATTGATTGGTAATCTCGCCTCTTGAGATTTTCAAACCCCTTGTGCTGTAAAAGATCCCCAAACAGCTCCCCAACCTGAAATACTTGCATCTGTAGTTATCACAGTCCAGGTTGGCCGAACCAAAGAAGCCCCTTGAACTAAACGCTGGTGATTTAACCACCACGTCAGAGAGCGTTGAACATTGGAATTAAAGGATATTAATTGTGATATCTTTGTATAATCCCTGCACCATTGATTCAGCATACAAAGCTGGAGAGGTCTCATGTGAAAACGAGCAAAAGGAATCGCGTCCGATGCTGCAGTCATGAGGCCTAAAAACTTCCATGCACATAGCCACTGAAAGGAATGACTGAGACTGAAGGTGCTGACAGGCTGCAACCAATTTCAAACGTCTCTTGTCTGTTAGAGACAGAGTCATGGACACTGAATCTATCTGGAAACCTAAAAAGGTGACCCTTGTCTGAGGAATCAAGAAACTTTTTGGTAAATTGATCCTCCAACCATGTTTTCGAAGAAACAACACTAGTTGATTTGTGTGAGATTCTGCAGAGCGTAAAGACTGAGCTAGTACCAAGATATCATCAAAATAAGGAAACACCACAATACCCTGTTCTCTGATTACAGAGAGTAGGGCACCTAGAACCTTTGAAAAGATTCTTGGAGCTGTTGCTAGGCCAAATGGAAGAGCAACAAATTGGTAATGCTTGTCTAGAAAAGAGAATCTCAGGGACTGATAATGTTCTGGATGAATTGGAATATGAAGGTATGCATCCTGCAAGTCTATTGTGGACATATAATGTCCTTGCTGAATGAAAGGCAGAATAGTCCTTATAGTTACCATCTTGAAAGTTGGTACTCTTACATAACTATTCAAAATTTTCAGATCTAGAACTGGTCTGAATGAATTTTCCTTCTTTGGGACAATGAATAGATTTGAATAAAACCCCAAACCTTGTTCCTGAAAAGGAACCGGCATGATTACCCCTGAAAACTCCAGGTCTGAAACACACTTCAGGAAAGCCTGAGCTTTTACTGGATTTGCAGGGAAGCGTGAGAGAAAAAATCTTCTCACAGGAAGTCTTACTCTGAATCCTATTTGATACCCTTGAGAGACAATGCTCTGAAGCCATTGATTTTGGACAGAATTTATCTAAATATCCTTGAAAAACCTTAATCTGCCCCCTACCAGCTGAGCTGGAATGAGGGCCGCACCTTCATGCGGACTTAGGGACTGACTTTGGTTTCTTAAATGGCTTGGATTTATTCCAATTTGAGGAAGGCTTCCAATTGGAAACAGATTCCTTGAGGGAAGGATTAGATTTTTGTTCCTTATTTTGACGAAAGGAATGAAAACGGTTAGAAGCCTTAGATTTACCCTTAGGTTTTTTATCCTGAGGCAGAAAAACTCCCTTTCCCACAGTAACAGTTGAAATAAAAGAATCCAACTGATAACCAAATAAACTATTACCTTGGAAAGAGAGAGATAGTAATCTAGACTTAGATGTCATATCAGCATTCCAAGATTTAAGCCACAAAGCTCTACTAGCTAAAATAGCTAAAGACATGGATCTAACATCAATTTTTATAATATCAAAAATGGCATCACAAATAAAATGAATTGCAGTAAGCGAATAATGCTAGATATGTCAGAATCCAATTCTTGTTGCGCTAAATTTTCCAACCAAAAAGTTGATGCAGCCGCAACATCAGCCAAAGAAATTGTAGGTCTGAGAAGATGACCTGAATATAAATAGGCTTTCCTTAGATTAGATTCAAGCTTCCTATCTAAAGGATCCTTAAAGGAAGTACTATCTTTCATAGGAATAGTGGTACGTTTAGCAAGAGTAGAAATAGCCCCATCAACTTTGGGGACTTTTTCCCAAAACTCCATAGAAATTGCTGGTAAAGGATACAATTTTTTAAACCTTGAAGAAGGAATAAAAGAAGTACCTGGCTTATTCCATTCCTTAGAAATCATTTTAGAAATAGCATCAGGAATAGGAAAAACCTCTCGAGTAACCACAGGAGGTTTAAAAACAGCATTTAAACGTTTACTAGACTTAACGTCAAGAGGACTGGTTTCCTCAATATCCAAAGTAATGAACACTTCTTTTAATAAAGAACGAATATACTCCATTTTAAATAAATAAGTAGATTTATCAGTGTCAATATCTGAGGAAGGCTCTTCTGTATCAGATAGATCCTCATCAGAGGAGGATAAATCATTATGTTGTCGGTCATTCGAAATTTCATCAACTGAATGAGAAGTTTTAAAAGACCTTTTACGTTTATTAGAAGGCGGAAATGCAGACAAAGCCTTCTGAATAGAATTAGTAACAAATTATTTAAAATTCATAGGTATATCATGTACATTAGACATTGACGGAACTGCAACTGGTAATGTACTATTACTGATGGACACATTATCTGCATGTAAAAGTTTATCATGACAACTGTTACAAATGACTTTTGGAGATATAATTTCCACAATCTTACAACAAATGCACTTAGCTTTGGTAGAACCAATGTCAGGCAGCAAAGTTCCAACAGATACTTCTGAGACAGGATCAGATTGAGACATCTTGCAAAATGTAAAAGAAAAAACAACATATAAAGCAAAATTATCAATTTCCTTATATGACAGTTTCAGGAATGGGAAAAAATGCAAATAGCATAGCATAGCCCTCTGAAAAAGGCAAGAGGCAAATAGCAATGGGGTATGAAATTAAATTAATGAAAAATTTGGCGCCAAGTATGACGCACAACATAACTGAAAATTTTTTGGCGCCAACAATATTCGGAAATGACACACTTGCGTCACTAACGACGCAACTGTGTGTAAGGCTTCGGCGTCAACTACGATGCCGGAAATGACGAACTTGCGTCAACGGACGTACTTTTCGCACCAGAAAATTCTCGCGACAAAAATGACGCAATAAAGTCTAGCATTTGGCGCACCCGCAGGCCTAGTACTGCCCGCAATTTGTAAGAAAAAAAGTAGTCAATTTGAAAAAAAGACTAAACCCCAGGTAAGAAAAATATTTCTTAATATGTTTATTTTCCCTAAATATGAAACTGACAGTCTGCACAAGGAAATACATGAATCTGACTCATGGCAAATATAAGTACAATACATATATTTAGAACATTATATAAATGCATAGCTGGGGTAACTTAAGTAATAAAAAACATACTTACCGAAAGACACCCATCCACATATAGCAGATAGCCAAACTAGTACTGAAACAGTTATCAGTAGAGGTAATAGTATATGAGAGTATATCGTCGATCTGAAAAGGGAGGTAGGAGATGAATCTCTACGACCGATAACAGAGAACCTATGAAATAGATCTCCCGTGAGGAAAACCATTGCATTTAATAGGTGATACTCCCTTCACATCCCTCTGACATTCGCTGTACTCTGAGAGGAATTGGGCTTCAAAATGCTGAGAAACGCATGTCAACGTAGAAATCTTAGCACAAACTTTACTTCACCACCTCCATAGGAGGCAAAGTTTGTAAAACTGAATTGTAGGTGTACAGTATTTATAGGCATTTTGAGGTTTGGGAAACTTTGCCGCTCCTGGTAGGATTGTATATCCCATACGTCACTAGACTGGACTAGACTCTTGCCAATTACATGAAAGAAATCCAAGTTTCTCCAATCATTCTAAATAATATTTGCCATCTTTAAGGGAACCGGGAAAGTCTGGGGCACTACCCTGTCCTCGTAAACTTTATCAAGCTTAGGAATAGAAGGTTCCTCGGTTAACTTTGGTTCCGGAACCTCTAGAGTAGCCAACACCTCTTTTTAATAAAAAGCCTAAGTGCTCCATCCTAAACCTAAAGTCTGGTTCCTCTGCAGCCGGAGGTATTAACCCTTGATTCTATACAGATAAAAGGAGTCACACTGTGACCCTGTCTTCTTGTGTTATCATACATGTATAAAAATGAAACAATCTTACCAGAATCTATGCCGTGGAACAGGAACACGGCCTCTTAAGTTTGACAGTGTTGTAGCATCACTCCTGACATGGACTTGAGTGGTAGAAGCAGGCAGTGAAACTCGTCAACACTGATTACTTAAGGAGCTGTTAATACGAGTCTGGATGGTTTCACAGAAAGACTCTCCCTGCATCTCCAGACCCTAACATTCGTCAATGCTCTCACTAAGAGAGTGACAAGACCACATAAAACTCCAGTCCCATTTGGAAGAGTACTATCCTCCATAAGAGACTACTCCGAATCTTCCAACACTTCTCTGCCATCCTCCTGTGACGAAAGGCAAAAAAGGACTGGGGGATGAGGGGAGTGGGGGAGGTATTTAAGCCTTTGGCTGGGGTGTTTTTGCCTCCTCCTGGTGGCCAGATTCTGTATTTCCCACAAGTAATGAATGAAGCTGTGGACTCTCCTCATATTAAGATGTAAGCCCCTTTTCTAATATTGGGTCAGTGACTAAAATCAGTGTCAGGCTTTTCCTTATAATCCATTTACCTTATTTAGAGAATGATACTTACACCAGTCTTATATATATAAAAAAAAGATAAATTTATTAAATTACAGATCTATACATGAGTGGTGAGAGAAGCGTCTAACATACAAGGCTCTATTCCTCTAGTCTATCTACACTATAGACTATTGCCTGTGTGCATGCAATAAAAGATGAAGTCTGTTTATTACCTTTGGTGTTATTTTGTCCTTCCTACCTGTCTGTTCTTTACACAGCATATTTAAAGCAAATGCTTCATTTATGTCCAGTTGATAAATCCCAGAAGTAGTAGCCAGCTACCTGTAGGTTTCACCCTTGTCCAAGAAATGACATTTGACAGGACTCCAGGGCATAAGCTGTTAGCCTCCTTTGATGTTGGACAATACTGTTTATGACCCTTTTATAAGTACATGGGCTTGAAGTTACAGGAATGATATGAAGTTGTTATGGTACTGACCCTCCCAAGAACTTCATAATCCTTTAGCTCTGTGGTGACTCTGATAAGGACATCCTTTGAAGTTCTGTTCAGAGATACCACCTGTTGTATTCCAGTCTAGTACATATTTACAAGGAGATACCATTCTTAAGAAACTTGTTTAATACTTTAAAGCTCTGTTTAGAGAGATACTATCTCCAGTTAGTTTCACTTGTCCCAAGAAACTGGTTTAGATATTAAGTCTGACTTTGAATCCAACAAGAAATTGTAATCCAAAATTATACTTATTACAAACCTGAGATGAATGCTTCCTGTGGCAAGACAAAAAAAAAACATGCTTATATGATGAAATAATGAACGAATAGCCCACCCTTGTCCATGAAATGGCTTTTGAGTCAATTGTCCAATTGCTTTTGATCCCTTGAAAAAGAGGAGGCTACATATTAAAGAGCTGTAATTCCTAAACCCGTCCTCCA
>NC_069500.1:564414532-564427032 GCF_027579735.1 Bombina bombina | reverse complement strand
TAGAACCGCTAGAAGGGACCCTAGCACCTTTGTGAAAATCCTTGGAGCAGTGGCTAACCCGAATGGGAGGGCCACAAACTGGTAATGCTTGTCCAGAAAAGCGAACCTTAGGAACTGATGATGTTCTTTGTGGATAGGAATATGTAGGTACGCATCCTTTAGATCCACGGTAGTCATAAATTGACTTTCCTGGATAGTGGGTAGAATCGTTCGAATGGTTTCCATCTTGAACGATGGTACCCTGAGAAATTTGTTTAGGATCTTCAAATCCAAAATTGGTCTGAAAGTTCCCTCTTTTTTGGGAACTACGAACAGATTGGAATAAAATCCCATTCCTTGTTCCTTTATTGGAATTGGGTGTATCACTCCCATCTTTAACAGGTCTTCTACACAATGTAAGAATGCCTGTCTCTTTATTTGGTTTGAGGATAAGTGAGACATGTGGAACCTTCCCCTTGGGGGTAGTTCCTTGAATTCCAGGAGATAACCTTGAGAAACTATTTCTAGCGCCCAGGGATCCTGAACATCTCTTGCCCAAGCCTGAGCAAAGAGAGAGAGTCTGCCCCCCACTAGATCCGGTCCCGGATCGGGGGCTATTCCTTCATGCTGTTTTGTTAGCAGCGGCAGGCTTCTTGGCCTGCTTACCCTTGTTCCAGCCTTGCATCGGTTTCCAGGCTGGTTTGGGTTGTGAGGCATTACCCTCTTGCTTAGAGGATGCAGAATTAGAGGCCGGTCCATTCCTGAAATTGCGAAAGGAACGAAAAACATAATTTATGTAAGAACTTACCTGATAAATTCATTTCTTTCATATTAGCAAGAGTCCATGAGCTAGTGACGTATGGGATATACATTCCTACCAGGAGGGGCAAAGTTTCCCAAACCTCAAAATGCCTATAAATACACCCCTCACCACACCCACAATTCAGTTTAACGAATAGCCAAGAAGTGGGGTGATAAAAAAGTGCGAAAGCATATAAAATAAGGAATTGGAATAATTGTGCTTTATACAAAATCATAACCACCACAAAAAAAGGGCGGGCCTCATGGACTCTTGCTAATATGAAAGAAATTAATTTATCAGGTAAGTTCTTACATAAATTATGTTTTCTTTCATGTAATTAGCAAGAGTCCATGAGCTAGTGACGTATGGGATAATGATTACCCAAGATGTGGATCTTTCCACACAAGAGTCACTAGAGAGGGAGGGATAAAATAAAGACAGCCAATTCCTGCTGAAAATAATCCACACCCAAAATAAAGTTTAATGAAAAACATAAGCAGAAGATTCAAACTGAAACCGCTGCCTGAAGTACTTTTCTACCAAAAACTGCTTCAGAAGAAGAAAATACATCAAAATGGTAGAATTTAGTAAAAGTATGCAAAGAGGACCAAGTTGCTGCTTTGCAAATCTGATCAACCGAAGCTTCATTCCTAAACGCCCAGGAAGTAGAAACTGACCTAGTAGAATGAGCTGTAATCCTCTGAGGGGGAGTTTTACCCGACTCAACATAGGCAAGATGAATTAAAGATTTCAACCAAGATGCCAAAGAAATGGCAGAAGCTTTCTGGCCTTTTCTAGCACCGGAAAAAATAACAAATAGACTAGAAGTCTTTCGGAAAGACTTAGTAGCTTCAACATAATATTTCAAAGCTCTAACAACATCCAAAGAATGCAATGATTTCTCCTTAGAATTCTTAGGATTAGGACATAATGAAGGAACCACAATTTCTCTACTAATGTTGTTGGAATTCACAACTTTAGGTAAAAATTCAAAAGAAGTTCGCAACACCGCCTTATCCTGATGAAAAATCAGAAAAGGAGACTCACAAGAAAGAGCAGATAATTCAGAAACTCTTCTGGCAGAAGAGATGGCCAAAAGGAACAAAACTTTCCAAGAAAGTAATTTAATGTCCAATGAATGCATAGGTTCAAACGGAGGAGCTTGAAGAGCTCCCAGAACCAAATTCAAACTCCAAGGAGGAGAAATTGACTTAATGACAGGTTTTATACGAACCAAAGCTTGTACAAAACAATGAATATCAGGAAGAATAGCAATCTTTCTGTGAAAAAGAACAGAAAGAGCAGAGATTTGACCTTTCAAGGAACTTGCGGACAAACCCTTATCTAAACCATCCTGAAGAAACTGTAAAATTCTCGGTATTCTAAAAGAATGCCAAGAAAAATGATGAGAAAGACACCAAGAAATATAAGTCTTCCAGACTCTATAATATATCTCTCTAGATACAGATTTACGAGCCTGTAACATAGTATTAATCACAGAGTCAGAGAAACCTCTTTGACCAAGAATCAAGCGTTCAATCTCCATACCTTTAAATTTAAGGATTTCAGATCCTGATGGAAAAAAGGACCTTGAGACAGAAGGTCTGGTCTTAACGGAAGAGTCCACGGTTGGCAAGAGGCCATCCGGACAAGATCCGCATACCAAAACCTGTGAGGCCATGCCGGAGCTACCAGCAGAACAAACGAGCATTCCTTCAGAATCTTGGAGATTACTCTTGGAAGAAGAACTAGAGGCGGAAAGATATAAGCAGGATGATACTTCCAAGGAAGTGATAATGCATCCACTGCCTCCGCCTGAGGATCCCGGGATCTGGACAGATACCTGGGAAGTTTCTTGTTTAGATGAGACGCCATCAGATCTATTTCTGGAAGTTCCCACATATGAACAATCTGAAGAAATACCTCTGGGTGAAGAGACCATTCGCCTGGATGCAATGTTTGGCGACTGAGATAATCCGCTTCCCAATTGTCTATACCTGGGATATGAACCGCAGAGATTAGAAAGGAGCTGGATTCCGCCCAAACCAAAATTCGAGATACTTCTTTCATAGCCAGAGGACTGTGAGTCCCTCCTTGATGATTGATGTATGCCACAGTTGTGACATTGTCTGTCTGAAAACAAATGAACGATTCTCTCTTCAGAAGAGGCCAAAACTGAAGAGCTCTGAAAATTGCACGGAGTTCCAAAATATTGATCGGTAATCTCACCTCCTGAGATTCCCAAACTCCTTGTGCCGTCAGAGATCCCCACACAGCTCCCCAACCTGTGAGACTTGCATCTGTTGAAATTACAGTCCAGGTCGGAAGCACAAAAGAAGCCCCCTGAATTAAACAATGGTGATCTGTCCACCACGTTAGAGAGTGTCGAACAATCGGTTTTAAAGATATTAATTGAGATATCTTTGCGCAATCCTTGCACCATTGATTCAGCATACAGAGCTGAAGAGGTCGCATGTGAAAACGAGCAAAGGGGATTGCGTCCGATGCAGCAGTCATAAGACCTAGAATTTCCATGCATAAGGCTACCGAAGGGAATGATTGTGACTGAAGGTTTCGACAAGCTGAAATCAATTTTAGACGTCTCTTGTCTGTTAAAGACAGAGTCATGGACACTGAATCTATCTGGAAACCCAGAAAAGTTACCCTTGTCTGAGGAATCAATGAACTTTTTGGTAAATTGATCCTCCAACCATGATCTTGAAGAAACAACACAAGTCGATTCGTATGAGATTCTGCTAAATGTAAAGACTGAGCAAGTACCAAGATATCGTCCAAATAAGGAAATACCACAATACCCTGTTCTCTGATTACAGACAGAAGGGCACCGAGAACCTTTGTAAAAATTCTTGGAGCTGTAGCTAGGCCAAACGGCAGAGCCACAAACTGGTAATGCTTGTCCAGAAAAGAGAATCTCAGGAACTGATAATGATCTGGATGAATCGGAATATGCAGATATGCATCCTGTAAATCTATTGAGGACATATAATGCCCTTGCTGAACAAAAGGCAAGATAGTCCTTACAGTTACCATCTTGAACGTTGGTATCCTTACATAACGATTCAATATTTTTAGATCCAGAACTGGTCTGAAGGAATTCTCCTTCTTTGGTACAATGAAGAGATTTGAATAAAACCCCATCCCCTGTTCCGGAACTGGAACTGGCATAATTACTCCAGCCAACTCTAGATCTGAAACACAATTCAGAAATGCTTGAGCTTTCACTGGATTTACTGGGACACGGGAAAGAAAAAATCTCTTTGCAGGAGGTCTCATCTTGAAACCAATACTGTACCCTTCTGAAACAATGTTCTGAATCCAAAGATTGTGAACAGAATTGATCCAAATTTCTTTGAAAAAACGTAACCTGCCCCCTACCAGCTGAGCTGGAATGAGGGCCGCACCTTCATGTGGACTTAGAAGCAGGCTTTGCCTTTCTAGCAGGCTTGGATTTATTCCAGACCGGAGATGGTTTCCAAACTGAAACTGCTCCTGAGGATGAAGGATTAGGCTTTTGTTCTTTGTTGAAACGAAAGGAACGAAAACGATTATTAGCCCTGTTTTTACCCTTAGATTTTTTATCCTGTGGTAAAAAAGTTCCTTTCCCACCAGTAACAGTTGAGATAATAGAATCCAACTGAGAACCAAATAATTTGTTACCCTGGAAAGAAATGGAAAGTAGAGTTGATTTAGAAGCCATATCAGCATTCCAAGTCTTAAGCCATAAAGCTCTTCTAGCTAAAATAGCTAGAGACATAAACCTGACATCAACTCTGATAATATCAAAAATGGCATCACAGATAAAATTATTAGCATGCTGAAGAAGAATAATAATATCATGAGAATCATGATCTGTTACTTGTTGCGCTAAAGTTTCCAACCAAAAAGTTGAAGCTGCAGCAACATCAGCCAATGATATAGCAGGTCTAAGAAGATTACCTGAACACAGATAAGCTTTTCTTAGAAAGGATTCAATTTTCCTATCTAAAGGATCCTTAAACGAAGTACCATCTGACGTAGGAATAGTAGTACGTTTAGCAAGGGTAGAAATAGCCCCATCAACTTTAGGGATTTTGTCCCAAAATTCTAATCAGACGGCACAGGATATAATTGCTTAAAACGTTTAGAAGGAGTAAATGAATTACCCAATTTATCCCATTCTTTGGAAATTACTGCAGAAATAGCATTAGGAACAGGAAAAACTTCTGGAATAACCACAGGAGATTTAAATACCTTATCTAAACGTTTAGAATTAGTATCAAGAGGACCAGAATCCTCTATTTCTAAAGCAATTAGTACTTCTTTAAGTAAAGAACGAATAAATTCCATTTTAAATAAATATGAAGATTTATCAGCATCAATCTCTGAGACAGAATCCTCTGAACCAGAAGAGTCATCAGAATGATGATGTTCATTTAAAAATTCATCTGTAGGGAGAGAAGTTTTAAAAGATTTTTTAAGTTTACTAGAAGGAGAAATAACAGACATAGCCTTCTTTATGGATTCAGAAACAGAATCTCTTATGTTATCAGGAACATTCTGCACCTTAGATGTTGGAGGAACTGCAACAGGCAATGGTACTTTACTAAAGGAAATATTATCTGCATTAACAAGTTTGTCATGACAATTAATACAAACAACAGCCGGAGGAATAGCTACCAAAAGTTTACAGCAGATACACTTAGCTTTGGTAGATCCAGCACTAGACAGCGATTTTCCTGTAGTATCTTCTGACTCAGATGCAACGTGAGACATCTTGCAATATGTAAGAGAAAAAACAACATATAAAGCAAAATTGATCAAATTCCTTAAATGACAGTTTCAGGAATGGGAAAAAATGCCAAAGAACAAGCTTCTAGCAACCAGAAGCAATGAAAAAAATTAGACTGAAATAATGTGGAGACAAAAGCGACGCCCATATTTTTTAGCGCCAAATCAGACGCCCACATTATTTGGCGCCTAAATGCTTTTGGCGCCAAAATGACGCCACATCCGGAACGCCGACATTTTTGGCGCAAAATAACGTCAAAAAATGACGCAACTTCCGGCGAAACGTATGACGCTGGAAACGGAAAATAATTTTTTGCGCCAAAAAAGTCCGCGCCAAGAATGACGCAATAAAATGAAGCATTTTCTGCCCCCGCGAGCCTAACAGCCCACAGGGAAAAAAGAGTCAAATTGAAGGTAAGAAAAAAATGATTAATTCAAGTGCATTATCCCAAATATGAAACTGACTGTATGAAAATTAAGGAAAGTTGAACATTCTGAGTCAAGGCAAATAAATGTTTGAATACATATATTTAGAACTTTATAAACAAAGTGCCCAACCATAGCTTAGAGTGTCACAGAAAATAAGATTTACTTACCCCAGGACACTCATCTACATGTTTGTAGAAAGCCAAACCAGTACTGAAACGAGAATCAGCAGAGGTAATGGTATATATAAGAGTATATCGTCGATCTGAAAAGGGAGGTAAGAGATGAATCTCTACGACCGATAACAGAGAACCTATGAAATAGACCCCGTAGAAGGAGATCACTGCATTCAAATAGGCAATACTCTCCTCACATCCCTCTGACATTCACTGCACGCTGAGAGGAAAACCGGGCTCCAACTTGCTGCGGAGCGCATATCAACGTAGAATCTAGCACAAACTTACTTCACCACCTCCATCGGAGGCAAAGTTTGTAAAACTGAATTGTGGGTGTGGTGAGGGGTGTATTTATAGGCATTTTGAGGTTTGGGAAACTTTGCCCCTCCTGGTAGGAATGTATATCCCATACGTCACTAGCTCATGGACTCTTGCTAATTACATGAAAGAAATTAGACTTATTTTTAGCCTTGAAAGACCTATCTTGTGGAAGGGCGTGGCCCTTTCCCCCAGTGATGTCTGAAATAATCTCTTTCAATTCTGGTCCAAATAGAGTTTTACCTTTGAAAGGGATGTTAAGCAATTTTGTCTTGGATGACACATCCGCTGACCAAGACTTTAGCCAAAGCGCTCTGCGCGCCACGATAGCAAACCCTGAATTTTTCGCCGCTAATCTAGCTAATTGCAAAGCGGCATCTAAAATAAAAGAGTTAGCCAATTTAAGTGCGTGAACTCTGTCCATAACCTCCTCATATGGAGTCTCTCTACTGAGCGACTTTTCTAGTTCCTCGAACCAGAACCACGCTGCTGTAGTGACAGGAACAATGCACGAAATGGGTTGTAGAAGGTAACCTTGCTGTACAAAAATCTTTTTAAGCAAACCTTCCAATTTTTTATCCATAGGATCTTTGAAAGCACAACTATCTTCGATAGGAATAGTAGTGCGTTTGTTTAGAGTAGAAACTGCCCCCTCGACCTTAGGGACTGTCTGCCATAAGTCCTTTCTGGGGTCGACCATAGGAAATAATTTCTTAAATATAGGGGGGGGAACAAAAGGTATGCCGGGCTTTTCCCACTCCTTATTTACTATGTCCGCCACCCGCTTGGGTATAGGAAAAGCGTCAGGGTGCACCGGAACCTCTAGGAACTTGTCCATCTTGCATAATTTCTCTGGAATGACCAAGTTGTCACAATCATCCAGAGTAGATAACACCTCCTTAAGCAGTGCGCGGAGATGTTCTAATTTAAATGTCACAACATCAGGTTCAGCTTGTTGAGAAATTTTTCCTGAATCTGAAATTTCTCCATCTGACAAAACCTCCCTAATGACCCCTTCAGATTGGTGTGAGGGTATGACAGAACAATTATCAGCGCCCTCCTGCTCTTCAGTGTTTAAAACAGAGCAATCGCGCTTTCTCTGATAAGTAGGCATTTTGGATAAAATATTTGCTATGGAGTTATCCATTACAGCCGTTAATTGTTGCATGGTAATAAGTATTGGCGCACTAGATGTACTAGGGGCCTCCTGTGTGGGCATAACTGGTGTAGACACAGTAGGGGATGATGTAGTATCATGTTTACTCCCCTCATTTGAGGAATCATCTTGGGCAATATCATTATCTGTGGCATTACTGTCCTTACTTTGTTTGGACACTATGGCACAATTATCACAAATTTAAATGGGGAGACACATTGGCTTTCATACATATAGAACATAGCTTATTTGATGGTACAGACATGTTAAACAGGCTTAAACTTGTCAACAAAGCACAAAAAACGTTTTAAAACAAAACCGTTACTGTCTCTTTAAATTTTAAACAGAAAACACTTTATTACTTTATATGTGAAAAAGTATGAAGGAATTGTTCAAAAATTCACCAAAATTTCGCCACAGTGTCTTAAAGCATTAATAGTATTGCACACCAAATTTCAGAGCTTTAACCCTTAAAATAACAGAACCGGAGCCGTTTATAAATTTAACCCCTATACAGTCCCAGCTATAGTCTTTGCTGAGACCCAACCAAGCCCAGAGGGGAATACGATACCAATTGACGCCTTCTAGAAGCTTTTCCAGCAATTTTTAGATCCTCACACATGCATCTGCATGCCCTGCTCTCAAAAAACAACTGCGCAGTAATGGCGCGAAAATGAGGCTCTGTCTACAACTAGGAAGGCCCCCTGACTGGAAAAGGTGTCTAACACAGTGCCTGCCGTTTAATAAACGTTCCCCAAGTTTATAAATGCAAATTGTCAGCATAAATATGAATAAAATGCCCAAATAAAGCAATAGATTTAGCCCATAAAAATGTCTACCAGTTTTTTAGCCCATAATAAGCCCTTTATTCTGTTTGTTTGACTAAGAAAATGGCTTACCGGTCCCCATGAGGGGAAATGACAGCCTTCCAGCATTACATGGTCTTGTTAGAAATATGGCTAGTCATACCTTAAGCAGAAAAGTCTGCTAACTGTTTCCCCCAACTCAAGTTACTTCATCTCAACAGTCCTATGTGGAAACAGCAATCGATTTTAGTTACTGTCTGCTAAAATCATCTTCCTCTCACAAACAGAAATCTTCATCCTTTTCTGTTTCAGAGTAAATAGTACATACCAGCACTATTTTAAAATAACAAACACTTGATAGAAGAATAAAAACTACATTTAAACACCAAAAAACTCTTAACCATCTCCGTGGAGATGTTGCCTGTGCAACGGCAAAGAGAATGACTGGGGTGGGCGGAGCCTAGGAGGGACTATATGGCCAGCTTTGCTGGGACTCTTTGCCATTTCCTGTTGGGGAAGAAATATTCCCACAAGTAAGGATGACGCCGTGGACCGGACACACCAATGTTGGAGAAATATACATATACACACACACACATTATATATATATATATATATACACACACACACACACAATCACACATACATATACACAGTATCTCACAAAATGAGTACACCCCTCACTTTTTTGTAAATATTTTATATCTTTTCATGTGACAACACTGAAGAAATTACACTTTGCTACAATGTAAATTAGTTAGTTTACAGCCTGTATAACAGCGTAAATTTGCTGTCCCCTCAAAATAACTCAACACAGTCATTAATGTCTAAACCGTTGGCAACAAAAGGGAGTACACCCCTAAGTGGAAATGTCTAAATTGGGCCCAATTAGCCATTTTCCCTGCCCGGTGTCATGTGACTTGTTAGTGTTACAAGGTCTCAGGTGTGAATGAGGAGCAGATGTGTTAAATTTGGTGTTCACTGGAAGTTCAACATGGCACCTCATGGCAAAGAACTCTGAGGATCTGGAAAAAAATTGTTGCTCTACATAAAGATGGCCTAGGCTTTAAGAAGATTGCCAAGACCCTGAAACTGATTTGCAGCACGGTGGGCAAGACCATACAGCGGTTTCACAAGACAGGTTCCACTCAGAACAGGCCTCACCATGGTTTAACAAAGAAGTTGAGTGCACGTGCTCAGCGTCATATCCAGAGGTTGTCTTTGGGAAATAGACGTATGAGTACTGCCAGCATTGCTGCAGAGGTTGAAGGGGTGGGGGGTCAGCTTGTCAGTGCTCAGACCATACGCCGCACACTGCGTCAAATTGGTCTGTATGGCTGTCTTCCCAGAAGGAAGCCTCTTCTAAAGATGATGCACAAGAAACCCCGCAAACAGTTTGCTGAAGACAAGCAGACTAAGGACATGGATTACCGGAACCATGTCGTGTGGTCCGATGAGACCAAGATAAACTTTAGTTCAGATGGTGTCAAGCACATGTGGCGGCAACCAGGTGAGGAGTACAAAGACAAGTGTGTCTTGCCTTCAGTCAAGCATGGTGGTGGGAGTGTCATGGTCTGGGCCTGCATGAGTGCTGCCGGCACAGTGGAGCTACAGTTCATTGAGGGAACCATGAATGTCAACATGTTCTGAGACATACTGAAGCAGAGCATGATACCACTCCCTTCAGGACACTGGGCAGCAGGGCAGTATTCCAACATGATAACGACCCCAAACACACCTCCAAGATGACCACTGCCTTGCTAAAGAGGCCGAGGGTAAAGGTGATGGACTGGCCAAGCATGACTCCAGACCCAAGCCCTATTAAGCATCTGTGGGGCTTCCTCAAACCGAAGGTGGGGGAGCGCAAGGTCTCTAACATCCACCAGCTCCGTGATGTCATCATGGAGGAGTGGAAGAGGACTCCAGTGGCAACCTGTGAAGCTCTGGTGAACTCCATGCCCAAGAGGATTAAGGCAGTTCTGGAAAATAATGGTGGCCACACAAAATATTGACACTCTGGGCCCAATGTGGACATTTCCACTTAGGGGTGTACTCACTTTTGTTGCCAACGGTTTAGACATTAATGGCTGTGTTGAGTTATTTTGAGGGGACAGCAAATTTACACTGTTATACAGGTTGCACGCTTACTACTTAACATTGTAGCAAAGTGTCATTTCTTTAGTGTTGTCACATGAAAAAAGATATAATAAAATAGTTACAAAAATGCGAGGGGTGTACACACTTTTGTGAGATACTGTATATATCTATAGCTATCTTCTATTGTAGCAAAGCAAGGGATACAACATCTAAATGCTAAAAGATACCCATAAACATATACTCTGTACCAAAGAAAAAGGAGGCTTTAATCAACCGATTGACCGAAATCATCACATATAAATAATCATATATATCAATATTTCCTACAACAGGAGGAAAGGAAATTAAATCTTAATTTATGTCCCTCGGAGGAAATAAAATGATGAAAACCTCAGAGAAGGTTAATTATTCACCATATAAAATACTCTTCATTAGAGATAAAGAAAAAAACCATCAGAATCTGATGCAGCATTAGTAACAAGGTAATACGATTAACCACCACTAGATGGAAGCAAACGACAGGGAATCCCTGCTAAACAGTAAAAAACAGTTTTAAGCTCTGAAGGGAACTAAAGCCGGCACCGAACCAAGTACCTGGTTATATAGTCATTTAAACACATATCAGTGCACAAACGTGTATGAGAAGCGAAATAAATATACATAACTCCCAAAGTATTAAAGAATCAAAAAGGTGGCTAAGCGATCAGGGTCACACTAAAGATTTTAACACCCAACGGTCCAACTGAGGTCAAATGTGTGTTGTGTGCGCCGTGTCCTCTTAAGGTCCTTTACCCTCTGAGGAGATACCGGTTGGCCCTGCTGCTCTCATAAAGCCTGCATAGGAGTGTGGAACTCCAGGCTGAACGAAAATTAAAGTGATATCCTCAGCAGAGGATATTGCAAATTTTCCCAGATCACTCTATGAGGGAATGGAGGTGCCAGATGGTCACCTTTAAAAGTCCCCCTTTCCCTGATGTGACAGTAACATACCACCATAGGGAAAGGTCAAAATAAGTTAAAAAAAAAAAAAAAAAAAAAAAAAAAAAGGACTTACCCTCCAGGGTCTCTGTTGTTGAGAAGACAGCACCTCCAGGTCTCACAGCTTCATCCACTTGACAGGAACCTGGGATATAAAGTAAAGCAGTGTAAGCTCACACTGGTTGCCAGACGGGGTGTTAGCAAACATACACTGGAAGGAGGCTAGGGAAGCTTCCCTGTGACATCCAGGAGCTAACTTTAACCACAGCTCTTCCTTTCTTGCAGGGAAGCTACCAATTAAAGGACTTAAGATCCAATTTCTTCAGAGCAGGTGCTCTGCCTACCACCTTTCAGTAGTCAAGGCAAATAATTACTGGGGGATTAGGGGGAAGTGGGAGGGACACAGCTTTGTCTGGGGTGTCTTCCATTCATTCAATGCTGTTAAATTTTGTTTTCTTTCCAATGGCATGGAAAGTCCACAAATCTATTCTAATTACTAGTGGGAACCAATACCCAAGCTAGAGGACCCAGAATGGAAGGGAGGGAGAACAAGACAGGCGGACCTAAACAGAAGGCATCACTGAATGAAGAACTTTCCTCCCAAAGGAAGCAAAAACATTGAATTTGGAAAAAGTATGCAACAAGGACCAAGTAGCTGCCTTGCAGATCTGTTCCACAGAAGCCTAATTTTTAAAGGCCCAGGAAGAAGAGACATCCCTAGTGGAATGAGCTGTAATTCTCTCAGGAGGCTGTTGTCCGGCTATCTCATAAGCCAACCGAATAACACTTCTCAACCAAAAGGAAAGTGTAGAAGAAGTAGCCTTCTGGCCTTTACGTTTACCAGAGAAAACAAAAAGGGCAGTAGATTGCTGAAAG
Organism: Bombina bombina; assembly: GCF_027579735.1. Lineage (NCBI taxonomy): Eukaryota > Metazoa > Chordata > Amphibia > Anura > Bombinatoridae > Bombina > Bombina bombina. The sequence goes on along the minus strand of NC_069500.1, from coordinate 564,414,630 downwards.
TCTCTAGTTGCCTGCAGATAGAACTTCAGAGCCCACACACACACACACACAACATCCAGGTTATGCAACAGACATTCTTTCTGAGAAGAAAGATTAAA